>NC_057737.1:44859937-44893082 GCF_004010195.1 Chiloscyllium plagiosum | reverse complement strand
TTGGTAAAGTGGATGAACTGTTCAATCTCCTCGTGGGAGCACGAGGCAGCGCCGATACAGTCACCGATGTAGCGGAGGAAAAGGTGGGGGGGGTGGTGCCAGTGTAGCTGTGGAAGATGGACTGTTCCACATATCCTACGAACAGGCAGGCATAGCTGGGGCCCATGCAGGTGCACATGGCTACTCCTTTGGTTTGGAGGAAGTGGGAGGATTGGAAAGACCCCAACTATCTGTGGCTCAACACTTCAACTCCCCCTCCCACTCCAAGGACATGCAGGTCCTTGGACTCCTCCATCGCCAGACCATAGCAACACGACGGCTGGAGGAAGAGCGCCTCATCTTCTGCCTAGGAACCCTCCAACCACAAGGAATGAATTCAGATTTCTCCAGTTTTCTCATTTCCCCTCGCCCCACCTTGTCTCAGTTCCAACCCTCGAACTCAGCACCACCTTCCTAACCTGCAATCTTCTTCATGACCTCTCTGCCCCTACCCCCACTCCGGCCTATCACCCTCACCTTAACCTCCTTCCACCTATCACATTTCCAACGCCCCTCCCCCAAGTCCCTCCACCCTACCTTTTATCTGAGCCTGCTTGGCACACTCTCCTCATTCCTGAAGAAGGGCTCATGTCCGAAACGTCGATTCTCCTGCCCCTTGGATGCTGCCTGACCTGCTGCGCTTTTCCAGCAACACATTTTCAGGTTTTAATATTTGACTTCTTCAAACTAGCTTTGCCAATGACAGTCATTGAGACAGGCCAGAGTTATGTGCAAGCCACAGCCATAGAAAATGGAGTCAAAGGCCATAGTTTGTATCCACAGCAGGATGTGTTCAGCTCTTCCCTCAAAAATACTCCAGCGATTATTCATCACATAGAATTTGCAACAAAGTGAATCAGATTATGTTCACACTCCACAGAAGACTACTTTTTAAAAATTCCTTTACGTTTTGGTAACCTTTCTGGCTTACCTGAAATGGAGCTATGTTACTCACCCAAACCATGTGATATGACAATAAGTTGACATTTCTAACAGTGTGGAGATTTTTACTGAATCATGTTTGATAAATGTCACTGTCGCTCCCATCATTTGATGTCAGTACTGGCACACACCCATTCCATGTCACCAACTGTCAGAGGAACACCCCAGCCACTGAACTACACCATTCAACATGGAGTATGCAAGAAATAAAAACTTATTGTGAGGATTTCCACCCCCACAAATTACTTCAGGCATCATCATATGTACATATTCCAGCATTCCTGCACTTGATACTACTCCAGCCTATTCCTTTACAGCCCAGATAATCACATCAGGTAATTCCTTACCTACTTTGATTCACATTAATCAATGTCAGATTGAGGCAAGTAAAAGAAAGATACTGCAGATGCTCGAAGATAGATAAAAACTTGGCATTTGAGAAACTCAACAGGTCGGGGTGCATCAATGTTGCAAAACAGAATTAAGGTTAAGTGTGATAGGACTTGTTCAGAACTGAAAGGGACTGGAAATTGTTTTTTAAAAAACGTTGTTGACAAAAGGGAGCAGCAGTGAGTGGACCAGAATGGGATGGTGCCCAGCGCAAAAGACAGAGGGTTAATGGTGTATATGGGCTTCACTGTGAAGATCAGTACTTTGTGGAACAACTCTGTTCGGTCACCATTCTTCCAGTTGCTTTCCATTTCAATAAGTCATCTGGCTCCTATGCTAACTTTTTGTTCTGGGTCTGTTAGTGTTCCAATGAAGAGCAATGCAGAACACCAGCTCATTTTTCACTTAGACAGTTTAAAACCTCTAGGACTCACTGACATCAATAACTTATTACCTCTGTTTCCTAGTCTGATTTCTACATCCACCACTATTTGGCTTTACTTTCAGTACAGCAGATCCATTGCCTTCCTTTCATTGCCATTTCACATTTGTCTCTACCACTCCCTCTGCCTTTTGCTCTGGCCAATCTCACCATTTGTTACCCTATCGTACCCCCCATCAACATTAAAACCATTTTCCAACTCCTGATAAGCTAACTTATCAGGCTCAAATCCTAATGTCTGTTTCTCTCTGCACAGATGCTGTCAGATGTGCTGAGTTTCTGTAGCATTTTGTTTTTATTTCAGAGAACCCATGTAGTATAATCACACTCTTTGCACAGAAATCACTATTTTGACCCAAAGATATCAAAGCCAGGTAATAGCCTATGCCAAGAAGTTCACATCTCCTGATTTAATTCACACTTGTAGGGTGCCATATATTAGGAGATCACAGCTCAAGTGCTAATTAGCCAGCTTGGAAAAACAATGCAGCTCGACTCAGGAATACACAACTATAATTTTAACAGCTGCTTTTGAAGGTGATGGTTTAGTGTTATTATTGCTCGACTATTAATCCAGAGACCCTGATAGTGTTTATAAGGACCCAGATTTGAACTCTGCAATGGTGGAGTTTGAATTCAATAAAAATCTTGATTAAGAGTCAAGAGTGTGATGCTGGAAAAGCACAGCAGGTCAGAAAACATCAGAGGAGCAGGAAAATCGCCATTTCAGACAAAGGCCCTTCATCAGGAAGTTCCTCAGGAAGGGTTTTTGCCCGAAATGTCAATCTTCTGCTCCTCTGATACTGCCTGACCTGCTGTGCTTTTCCAGCACCACACAGAACTCAAATCTCCAGCATCACTTTCGCCATCTTGAATTAAGAGTCTACGATGACCACGATTGATTGCCAGCTCACAATGCCCTTTAGGAGAGGAAACCTGCCATCTTTATCTGGTCCGGCCACCATGTGACTGCAGACCCACAGCAATGTGTTTGATACTGAACTGCCTAGCACCAATTAGGGACGGGGAATAAATGCTGGCCTAGCCAGTGATGCCCACTTTCCATGAATGAATGAAGGACAAAACAAAAACTTCATAAATTGGTTCATGACTGCATTTCCAGCATTTGTTCCAGTATGAATTGTACCTTTCTCCAAAACTGATTGTCAACAAATACAAAAAAAAAGTTGCCTGTACATCCCTGAGCATAGATATTGGTGACGTTAAAGTGCTGTGAATCATCAACACCTTCAGATTAAAAAAAAACTGGTTTCAGCATATGAGCTTATATCCATGGCAGTGTAGAAATGCAGTTAGCTAGAATGTAAGTGGCCTCATGAGGTGCTGTCGCATACATGGGGCCATTTGGGAGATGTAATTGGGACCAGTGACAAAACCAGAAAGCAGTGATGTGAAGATATTCTGCCAGGAATTCACTGCCAATTCACCTAAACAGACATGAATTTATTTATTGAACACCTGGAGCACAGACAATACAATAGCAGAGCTGTTTTGTATCTCATTGGTCACGTCAGTATCTTTTCCTGCCAAGGAACTTGCACTGGATACACAACATAATCTGGAGAATAGAACATTGTAATGCACTCACTGAAGAGGCAAATCAAGATTTCAGTGAAAACAGCAGCCTCCATCTTGGAAATGTAGGAAAGTTTTTTTGCTATAGGTTAGACATTATGAAATTGGATAGGGTGCAGAAAAGATTTAAGGGTTGTTACCAGGATTTGGAGGGTTTGAGTTAGGAGAGGTTGGATAGGCTCGGACATACTTCCACTGGAACATAGGATGTTGAGGGGTGACCTTCTAGAGGTTTATAAAATCATGAGGAACATAGATAAGGTGAATAGCAAAAGGTCTTTTCCTAGGAAAGGGACACAATTTTGAGGAGAAAGATGTTAAAAGGGACATGAGGGTTAACTTTTTCACAGAGGGTGGTTCGTACGTGGAATGAACTGCTAGAGGAAGTGGTAGATGTAGAGACAGTTACAACATTTAAAAGACATTTGGACAGGTACATGGATAAGTGATGTTTAGAGGCATATGGGCCAAATTCAGGCAATGGGACGAGTTTAGAAAACCTGGTCAGCATGAACAAGCTGGAATGAAGTGTCTGTTTCTGAGCTGTAGGGCTCTAATTGTGCACTCTCAGGCTATTTATTTCACTGTGAAAACACACACATTTGCACCATAGCAATTTAATGTACATTATTTTATTATCCAAATGTAAAATTAGCTTCAGAAATGTGATAAAATCAAACATAGAATTCAAATCCATAGAATTCTCATAAAGAGGAAAAAGTGTCCAATAATGGTATCTAATGAAAGTCTATTGACATACAATGTAAATGTGAAACACAAATTTAAACCTTATCTTCGAAAATAAAAGCACCCTGGAGATTGACGCATCAACTTGCTGGTGGAGCCGCAGTCTTTTGGCAAAGTCGAGCAAGCAGCCCAGCCATTTGTAATAAGGAATTCACCCCTTCAGCAATTCGCATATGAGTGTATCCAATCTCCTGCAGGGAGCAAGATGGAAAATTTATTTTTTAAAATAACTGACAAGATATCAAAGTTTTCATGTTCACTTTTGGATTTCTGAGACCAATCCTTCTTGTTTTTTTCCCCACCCATTCCTTTAACAATGTACCTTTATTGATATTACCAAATCAGGGAGAGAACAGTCTGTCCCACTCTCTTGCCTCACTGTTTTCTCCTGTTTTGTAGCAATGGGGGAATATGTATAGAGGAATTTTGTCCTCCTATACTAATACTGAGCTAACTAAATCAGTATAAAAATCAAAAAATGCCACTTCAACAATGAACCCTAAACTGAAATAGAAAACGAATTACTGGTCTGACAAATCAGCACTAAATATTCACCACTTTTACATTGTGGACTTGACCTGACTCAGACCCAGAGCTTGTTATTTCAGGGTGGGTTCAAATATGGGTCTCTGTTGGCATAATGTGTCAGAGTCATACAGCACAGAAACAGACCCTTCAGTCCAACTAGTCCATGCCGAACGTAATCCCAAAGTAAATTAGTCCCATCTGCCTGCTCCTGTCCTATACCCTTCCAAACCTTTCCCATTCATGAACTTATCAGAATGTCTTTTTAACGTTTAGTTGTGCCCACATCCAGCACTTCCTCAAGAAGTTTATTCCACATCATTTGCATAAAAGAAAAACTGCCCCTTTTATCATTTTTGAATCTCCTTCCCCTCACCTTAATAATAAGCCCCCTAGTCTTCAAGTCCCCTATCCTTGGGAAAAGGCACATACTATTAACTCCTTGTGATTTTATAAACCTCTAAAAGGTTGCCTCTCAACCTCTGAAGCTCCAGTAAAAAAAGGTTCCAGCCTATCGTCATGACTCAAACCTTCCATACCCAGCAGCATCCTGATAAATCTCTCCCTACCCCTCTCCAGTTTAATAATATCTATCCTATGACTAGGTGACCAGAACTGGACACAGTATTCCAAAAAAATGTCGCAACGTCCTGCACAACCTCAACATGACTCCTCAACTCCTATACACAAAAGAATTGAGCAATGAAGGTAAGCATGCTAAACACGTTTTTAAACCATTATACTGTATATGACACAAGCTTCAAAGAATTATGTACCTGAACCACTAGGTTCAAGTACTCTCCAACACTACCCAAGGCCCTACCATTAATTGTACAAGTCCTACCCTTGTTCGTTGCAATGCCAAAATGCAATACCTCGCACTTTTCCAGACTGAACTCCATCTGCCATTTTTCAGCCCCTTGACCCACAAATCTGACTTACAGGACTATAGTTTCCCGGTTTCTCCGCGCAATCATTCTTAAACAAAGATACAACATCAACCATCCTCCAAATAATCAGGCACCTCATCCAGAGTGAAAGACTATGCAAATATTTCTGCATGGGATTTCGCAATTTCCTCCCTTATTCCCCACAACATTCTGGGATACATTAGATCCACCTTTCTATTCCAAGCCCTCCAGAACTTCCTCTTCCATAATGTGAATCGTTTTTAAATTTATCAATATTTATTTCCCTGCATTCTCTAGTCTCAATTTCTTTCTCCAGAATAAAACTGATGCAAAATGTTCATTTAGTATCTCTCCCATGTCCTGGGGTTCAACACAAAGATGGCTTCCTTGATCTTTAAATGAATCTCCCCCCCTCTAGTTCTCTCTTACCAATGTACTTGCTGAATTCTCTGGATTAGCCTTAACCCCGTCTGCTAACACTATCTCATATCCCCTCTTTGTTCCTACTCTTTATATTAATTAAGAGATTCTATTGAACCAAGTTGCCTGTATCTAAAATAAGATTTTCTTTTATTCTTGACAAGATCAATTCATCCATTGTTCCTTAAATCTTACCAGCCTTACCCCTCACTCTAACAGGAACATCTTGAAACATCACACTCTTGAAAGCGTCTCACTTGTCAGATGTCCTTTTACCTACAGACTACTCCAATCAACTTTGAAAGTTGGGTCATACCATTAAAATTTACCTTACTCCAATTAAAAGAAAAACTTTGATGGAAGGTTTATCCTTTTCCATAAGGATTTTGAAACTAACAGAATTATGATTGCTAGACCCTCCTTTTACTTCAGTAACTTGCCTTGCATTATTGCCCAAAAGGTGGTCATGTTTTGCATCCATATATTGATAAACTTTCTTGAACACATTTAATAAATTCTTCACCATAAAACTTAATACTTATGGCAGTCCTGATGTTTGGAAAATTAAAACTCCCCATTACCACCACCTTAAAATGCTTACATATATTTGAGATCTCCCGACATATTTCTTTCTCAATTTCCTTCTGACTATTGGGGGGGCTTCTAGTACAATCCCATCACACTTGATCTTTCCTCCATCCTTTTGTTTGCCTCATCATCGCAGGGCCTGTTCCTGTGGCCAAATTAAAGTTCAAGTAACGGCTCATTTCTTCTCGTCAATGTCACTATGTAATGAGCTGAACAGAAAAGCCCAAATGCAGGTTGAACTCAGAATACAAGGAGAACTAGCCATCTGGATCCAGAACTGGCTTGAAGGTAGAAGATGAGATCGGTGCTGGGTCCACTACTTTTTGTCATTTATATAAATAATTTGGATATGAACATAGGTATAGTTAGTAAATTTGTAGATGACACCAAAATTGGAGGTGTAGTGAACAGCAAAGAAGGTTACCTCAGAGTACAACGGGATCTTGATCAGGTGGGCCAATGGGCCGAGGAGTGATAAATGGAGTTTAATTTAGATAAATGTGAGGTGCTGCATTTTGGAAAGGTATATCAGAACAGGACTTATACACTTAATGGGAAGGTCCTGGGGAGCATTGCTGAACAAAGAGTCCTTGGAGTGCAGGTTCATAGCTCCTTGAAAGTGGAGTCGCAGGTAGATAGGATAGTGAAGGCAGGATTTGGTATGCTTTCTTTTATTGGTCAGAGCATTGAGTATAGGAGTTGGGAGGTCATGTTGCGCCGGTTCACGACATCAGTTAGGCTACATTTGGAATATTGAGTGTGTTCTGGTCTCCCTCCTATCAGAAGGATGCTGTGAAACTTGAAAGGGTTCAGAAAAGATTTACAAGTATGTTGCAAGGGTTGGAGAATGAGCTATAGGGAGAGGTTGGGGCTGTTTTCCCTGGAGTATCAGAGGCTGAGGGGTGACTTTATAGAGGTTTATAAACTCATGAGGCACATGGGATAGGCAAGGTCTTTTCCCTGGGGTGGAAGAGTCCAGAACTAGACAGCATAGGTTGAGGGTGAGAGGGTAAACATTTAAAAAGGACCAAGGGAACAACTTGTTCACACAGAGGGTGGTGCATGTATGGAAAGAGCTGCCAGAGGAAGTAGAGGTGCCATTGCAACATTTAAAAGGCATCTAGATGGGTATAAGAACAGGAAGGGTTTGGAGGGATATGGTCCAAGTGCTAGCAGATGGGACTAGATTAAGTTGGGATATCTGGTCAGCATGGATGAGTTGGACCAAACTGTCTATTTCTTTCTGTACATCTCCATGACTCTATGATGCTCCAAACAAGATTAAATGACAAGGAATTAGAACATGAAACTCCTCTTCCTTGGATTTTGTGCCCAAAGCCTGGTTACCCAGAGCGCACAACTGCCATCATGGATGGGACAAGGAGGTAGTTGCTGAGTCCACCCCAGAATCGAACCTAGTGTTGTTGGGCACTAATGAGGACTTCACCAGCTATCAAACTATTTGAACAAATCGGTCCCTCTGCACTGAGAGCCTGAGTTGTCATGGAAACACATACTTTTACATGAATTTTGGAGCATGGAGATGAGGATTGTCATGGCAGAGGCACCTTGTTTTTTTCACATTACATGATGGATCAGGAAGCTCTCCCAATCCTATTGCCTGCCACTGGTGTGTACAGAAACCGTTTACAAGCTGATAATCAACCATTTTGGCCACAACATGAACTGATCTTCCTTAGCTGTCATGTCCCAGAATGGGACTTTAACACCAGAACCTTTGACTTGAAGACAGGGACACTACTCACTGCAACACTAGTGTAATGAGACAAATAACTATTAGAGAAGCATAAAATTTCCACTGGCTTTCCTATGACAATGACCCTGACGTTACCAATTGCACATCAGAAACTGTGGAATTTTCATCACAGGTTGCATTGAATGCAAGCTGCGTTTCTACAATCTCTGCATGACAAGCTGGGCCCATCTCAGAATATTGTGCACACTAGGTTTCGACTAATTGAGTCCTTCACAAGAAGGAAGTTTACATGATATTTGGGCACAAAGGCATCAATTCAAATCTTGTTAAAAATTAAAAATGCTTCATTTTCCAGAACCTGACTCACACACACTAAACGAGCAGAATTTAAAGTTATGTCCAGTGATTTACAATCAATTGCTCACAGATGGACTAGACACATTAAAATTACTTTTTTGTGATAACTCCATTTGAAACTGAATTGATGACATTGCACATTAAGTAGACTCTCTTCTGTTCCAGATGAACATAAATAGAAAGCTGGCAAATCAAACCAGCATCAGAAGATAATCAAGTTGGTAGTGAAGAAAATTTTAACTGAAAATATTTATGCGGAAGGATTTTAAAAATAAATGGAGAGATTGGATTATAAATAAATATTAAAGTAGGATAAGGTTACAAGATTGGAGAATTTCCAATTTGTTTACTTGCGTCCTAGTTATGAAGCAGCATATAACAATTTGAAATAAAATTTGAAAGATCTATGTAAGAGGACAGTATAAATGGTTATGAACACGAGGGACGTTATTTAGCAGTATTTACAGGTATGGCATCACAAACAAGCACAATGGGCCAAACTTCTCAATCAAAAAACATGAGAACAAAAAATTGCCACAATTTCCTTTTCGAATTATTGAATAATGATGGAAGTGATGAGATTTGAAATCACGACAAATTTAAAGGGGACTCATGTCCCTGCTAATAAATGGGTTTGGTTCCACAAAAATAAGCTACATTGAAGTGCACCAGAATGCAACACACGTAAAAGATGTTGGTAGATTTTGTTTTAACATTGAGGTGGACTGTGAGTATCTACAATGAGGTGTCTTGCCCACAGGATACCATCTCCGACAATACTGACTTACCTCTGTTCTATGATGAACTAGTTAACCATGTATTCAAGCTCTGATGCAGAACACATACCCTGAACCACCTGACCCAGGAGCAAAGACACGAACAAGCCGATCAAGTCAAACGGGAGAAGCTTTTTGTCTGATAGATGTTATTCTCAGGCTGGGTACAGATGGCAAAACCTCGGGCTCTGAGTCTTCAACCCTTCTCACCTTTATGAACTCCAGCTTCAAGTACTCTTGCATTTGGAAGGTTTTACAGACACGAAAGATGTTGCCAATAATGTCTTCTGGTGAGTAACCCAGTTTCCAGAGATGAGCAACAACCTGAAGATGACAAAATCAGAGGAGGACATCATGGTAACCAGTAAATACCAAATACAATGACAATTAAAAGTGAAAACGTCTATCAACTGAGAAAAAAAAAATGAATGGAGAAGTGAAAAAGAGAGGGGAAAAAAATCAGGAATTATTGAAGAATTTTGGCAGGTCTGGCAGCATGGTCTGAAGAGACAAAACAGTGTGATTAGTGGAGTGCCTCAGGGGTCAGTGCTGTGCCCATCGTTGCTTGTTATCCATATCAATGAATTGGATGAGAATATACAAGGCATGATTAGTAAGTTTGCAGATGGCACTAAAATAGGTGGTATTGTGGACAACAAGGCAAGCTATCAAAAATTGCAACAGGACCTTGATCAGTTGGGAAATGGGCCAAGAAATGACAAAGGGAGTTTAATTTAGAGATGTGTGAGGTCTTGCATTTTGAAAAGTCAAATCAAGGCAGGAGTTTCATGGTGAATGGTAGGGCCTTAATGAGTGTACTGGAGTAGAGGTTCCTTGGGAGTTCAGGTGCACAGTTCTCTGAAAGTGGAGTCATAGTAGACAGGGCAGTAAAGACAGCTTTTGGCACGCTGGCCTTCATCAGTCAGAGCATTGAGTATAGAGGTTGGGAAGTTATGTTGCAGTTGTACAAGACACTGGTGAGGCTGCACTTGGAGTATTGTGTTCAGTTTTGGTCACCCTGCTATAGGATGTTATTAAACTGGAAAGAGTGCAGAGGAAATTTACAAGGATGTTGCTAGGACTCAATGGTTTGAAGAGGTTGAACAAGCTAGGCCTTTTTTTTCAAAAATGGAGCATAGGAGACTGAGGATGTATAAGACCAAGAGAGGCGATGGATAGGGTGAATGCAGTCAGTCTTTTTCCCAGGGTTGTGGAATCGAGGACGAGAGAGCATCAGTTTAAGGTTAGAGGGGAAAGAATAAAAGGGAACCTAAGGGACGACTTACTTTTTACACAGAGGGTGGTGCACATATAGAATGAGCTGCCAGTGAAGGTGGTTGAGGCGTACATTAACAACATTTAAAAAGGCATTTGGACAATACATGGATAAGAAAGGATTAGAAGGATATGGGCCAAGTGCAGGGAAATGGGGTCAGCATGGACCAGTTTGGGCCAAAGGGCAAGTCTCCGTGCTGTAGGACTATGATTAACTCAGTTTTCTTTCCAGAGATGCCGTCAGAGGTGCTGAGTTTCTCCAGCAATTTCTGGTTTTGTTTCATGCGGTTTCTTGTTTAATTTTAGGTGAAAAGGAGAATTGGGCACTGAAAACATACATGCAACAGAGAAAAGCCATGCTCAGAAAAGGTTTCATGAGGAATGTTCCCTCCAAGCTGCACAGCATTCTGTTGTACACCAAGTTGAGAATGTTTCCTTTTAAGGTGCATACATACCCAGCAATACTCAAGAGACCACCAGCAAAAGAAACAAGCCACACTCAGTAAAGAGAAATCTGTGTCCTCATGGGATTTTTAAAGATAACATGATGTCAGCTTTGAAAGAAGGAAGATAGCATTAGGGCGAGGCTACGACATGGACCAAAAGGAATAAGGTGAGGTAAAAATTAATGAGGTCCTTGAACGCTTACAACCATTATTACAGGAAAATAAATTCTGATGTTTGGCTTTAGAATGAGAGTGTGCAGATGGATTGGAGGTAGCAGCTTTTATGGAGAATATTGGGAATATTCTGGCCCTGCACCATAGATTCAGGAAGAGGAAAACTGGTCACAGAGAGTGAGATATGGTTCCATTTTGGATATACTGCTGCCTTGAAGCAGCTATAGTCGGAACATTTGCTGTTTGGTTTAATCAGGCTGATGGACCTGTTGTGCTTCCCTCATTTTGGCTGAACAAAAGCTTGGAGAGGAGATATTGATATTTTTGTATTTGAGGAGTTATCTATAAACATGCACAATTTTAAGAGTCATCATGTGGAATCTACCTTGTATGCCTCATCGATGTTTGCATTGACACAGTGTTGAATCATCTCTTTTACCAGAAGTGGATGAGGTTCATCACAGACCTATTGGAAACAGCGGCATTTAGAAAAAGGATAGAACAGAGTGTTGAAAACTATGGTGCTGGAAAAGCACAGCTGGTCAGGCAGCATCTGAGGAACAGGAGCTTATGCTTGACACATCGACTCGCCTGCTCCTCGGATGCTGCCTGACCGACTGTGCTTTTCCAGCTCAGTGACATATCTGTGCAAACCCAACTAGAATCTCAGGCATCGATTTTGTAGATGTGCGAATTTGCATTTGTTATAAGTTTAACCATGGCAGACGGTTCAATGCACTCTCAATATGCTAGACATTAGAAAATGCTGTTTATGCAGTGCCGTAGTACATTCTAAGATGATCCAAATTATTTCATCACCAACCTGTTACTCTTGAGTATCGCCAATTGTGTTAGTAGAGACAACAATGTTTTTGGCTTGATGCCCCAAAGTGAGTTCCCAGATAATCTGCTTTATTTGATAATTAGTCAGTTAATACACAGGGAATATTTCTTGCTCTTCCTTGAATAGTGGCATGAGATCTTTGATATTTATCTGAGGTGGCAGGCAGAACCTGTGGGTGGCACGGTGGCATAGTGGTTAGCACTACTGCCTCACAGCGCCTGAGACCCGGGTTCAATTCCCACCTCAGGCGACTAACTGTGTGGGTCTGCACGTTCTCCCCGTGTCTGCGCGGGTTTCCTCTGGGTGCTCCGGTTTTCTCCCACAGTCCAAAGATGTGCAGGTCAGGTGAATTGGCCATGCTAAATTGCCCATAGTGTTAGGGGTAAATGTAAGGGTATGGGTGGGTTGCGCTTCGGCGGGTCGGTGTGGACTTGTTGGGCTGTAGGGCCTGTTTCCACACTGTAATGTAATCTAAAAAAAAACCTTTGATTTCAAAGGAAATTTCAGCAATACAGCATTCCTCTCACTGTAACATTGCAGCGTTACCCTCAACTGTGTGCTGAAATACAAAATGGAGCTTTAACCCAAACACCATGTTTCAAAGGTTGGAGGGGTACCAACTGATGGAAGGTGATATCGAAACTCTAACATTCTTAGTTTCCATTGATGTAAGAATTCACCAATTCCATGGTCCTGGTAAGAACTTGGCTAAAAGGTTGCAGATGAAAGGAACATTACTAGATCAGGCCCATGTTTTCTGGCAGGGAATACAGAGCTAAAAAAGCTCCTGCCCATTAAGATGTAGGAAACAAATCAAAACTACAAATCTGTAAAGTATTTACATGTTCACAGTGAAATAACTTAAGCATTTAATAAAACAATGAAAACGTTAAGCATTATAACAACTCTATGCAACTCAGAACTATTGGCCATTCTAAAGCAAACATTGTGTCCTGAAAGAAATATACATTATTATTTTAAAAGGTTGCTCAAAACTTTGAGACACATCCAACAGACTAAGATAAACAATAGACTTTGGTGTAAACTAACATTTTGTAACAAACAGATGCAACACTGGTTCAGCCATCTTTCTTGTGCATGAAAATTGGAGAGGATTTGTAGTAGTCCCTTGCAGCGTGCTACATTACTGAAGGGGCTTGGACATTAGGTGCACAACCACTGACTCGTCGGTTTACTCTAATGGACATTTAAAAGTCTCATAACATTAATTGCCAAGGAGCTGTGAATGCTCAGTGCTCAGGTCAACATTATCTCAATAAACACCAGAATAACTTGCCGTAAGCTTCAAATAACAATTTAGCAGTGAAACATTTTGAGTTAACAAAGGTATTAGGTAAATCTAGGTTTTTTTTTTAAAAAGAAAGCACTTACCTTGAAAACATTTTCACTGTTAACAAACCCAAATCCAGAATGAGTCGACTGCAAGTTGTTCAAAGCCTGTTAAATTAAAAGGATAATTTTGTTCCTAGATACCAAACTGAAATCAAAATAACTTGGTTCACCTATATTAGAATGTCTATTCAAAGATTAACATGCTGCAATGCTAACATTTGGCTACACAAATTCAGCTGAGAAGAACAGAGTAAAAGTTTCTTTCTCCTGGAGTTGAGGAAGGGTCACTGGACCAAAATGTTAATTCTGATCTCTCTCCACAGATGCTGCTAGACCTGAGTTTTTCCAGAGATTTCGGTTTTTGTTTCTAATTTCCAGCATCTGCAGTTCTTTCGTGCTTTTATTTCTTTCTCCCATTTTTCAGTCAAGTCAACCTTATTGTTGAGAGTTTGGTGAAATTACTGATAATTTGACGCAAATTAGTCACCTTAGATCTCTTTGAAAGAGTTCTTGCATATTAGCGCACAATGATTTTGTATCTTATTGAGATACCTGAACTGAAGCATCAAACTCTTAAATACTGATGCCTTTCATACAAGGACAAAAATTCATAAAATAAACAGCTCACCTACATTTTTAAAACTGCAAATTTATACAAGCCCTGGAATCCCATCCATGAACCTTTTTTCTTCTTTTACAGTCTAAAGTTTACCTCAGAGCTTATGTTGCCTGCTGTTAAAAGTTAATTTGATATCGTTTCTGGATGTTCATTAGCTTCTAGCAGTGGTCCATAAATGCACGTTGCAGTTGGTGCTGGGAAAAGGTCATGAGGCAATCATTATCTGGGAGTTCTCCACAAATGGCATACCTTCTCTGCTGGTAGGTGTTATTACTGACATTTTGCAGTCAGCACCCCCATTCTACACTGTACAATTACTAAAACTAATCTCACCTGTCTCATGTCTCCTTGCGCTGTGAAAATTATGGCTTCCAGTCCATCATCTGTATACTGGACATTCTCCTTCTCAACCACCTGCATCAGTCGAGCCAGAATCTGAGCATCAGTGAGTTTCGTGTAACGCAGGACAGCACAGCGAGACTGGATAGGTTCTAAGAACATGCCATGAATATTACATGAATTCAATAGCATATGCGGAGGTGATTCCTCAATATAAACAATTATAACATCTTGAATGTTGAATTTAAGGCAAGGTTGCTTCAGGATGAGAATCTAGCTTTCCAAATTTGTTCTGGGCTTGAGCTGATCACAAGTTGACAGAAAACAGTCATTATGAAAAGAATCTTTCATCAATTTGTGGTTGGGCAGAGAGTTCTCTGTCTAGAAGAGGTATGTACAAATAGCCAGATATTACCTCTGACCAGCTTTTTTCAGGCATAGCACACAAAAGACACCAAGGAAATAACACAACATCTTTAGGCTCCACCAATTAGTGCAATAGTTATCCTCCTTATCTGGCAAATGCTGTAATTCGAAACAACTTGTATCCTTTGTATCACATAAAATAGTTGACAACAAAAATCGCTGTTAAATCATTTGGCAGATATTAAGAAACTAACAATAGAGGTAAAAGCAGACAGATGATTTGGTTACTGATTTGTGTAACATCCTAAAGGCACAGCTGGATCTGTCTAATGACCATCTCAAGCATACAGACACACCTAATCAACCATGCTTAGGCAAGTAGGAAACACTAAAATGTGCAGTACAGTATTAGCACTATACTGGGCTTAAACAGAAAATAAAGACTACTCTTTGGTTAAATTATATAGCAGCAGATAAAGAGCACTTCATTTTGGCAATCTCTTTCTTGCACCCCTCTCCAACACTATAATCTTTCACTTTACAACTCATTATGACAGCCCATCAAGCTCATGAGCTACAATCTCCCCTGGCCTAGATGCAGTCACTCAACTCAAGTTTTGAACTGTATGATTCATTGTGTAGGTGTTCAAGAGGATCTAGGCCAGGAAGTGGTAAGCTACTAAAAATAAACTATTGAATGACATGAGCCAAACAAATCACAAGATCAGCCCCAGGAGTGCTTACAATTCCATAGCTTGCCACTATGGCAACACCTGCTTTGTTGATACCATGCAAGGCTGTTTACAGTAAACTAAAAATGATTCCTTGCAATTTACAAAAGTTTCAATTGCTTGAAGGCACTACAGCCATGTAAGGCAGGTGCCAGCTGAATGTAATATTGCAATCTTTCAGGTCACTTTAAAGGTGGGGAGAGTTAATAGTTGGTAAGCATCAAGATATATTCCATGTTAAGGTGTAAACATTCACAGAAACATGAGATCCTTTATTTAAATCGATACAATTTATATTTACATAATATGATAAAGATTGCCAAACTGTCTTACTTTCTGTGACTAAATGTGCACGCAGTCCTACACCCAAGGACTGAACCTTCTCACTGCAAGTCCCTGTCTTTAAGATTCTCTCAGCATTTTGCAGCCTTGAACAGGCTTTTTAAAAATATATATAATGAGAATACACATGGTTTTTAACAGCTCAGATTAAACTAACAGAAATAATTGCTGTGGAAAAATGGTAAAGACCCAAAACAGGAGAATAGTCAATTTAATAACTTCTGGAGATGCATCTGTATATTTATCTGTTCAGCAAAAACCTACCTATGATTTTGTCTGAAGCGTTGCATGCCAGTGCAAAGCGAGTTGTTTTAGAGTAAATCTCCATTGTCCTCCTTAGGGCTTGTTGAGCTCCATCTGTCATACTTTAAATCAAACAAAGCTGAATAATATCAAATAAATAATAAGCCCTCTTCATCCATTATTCAGTCCTTGCTCATCTGTGGGAATCTCTGGAGAGGTTCAAATAAGCTTCATCTCTCTTCTAGGAGAAAGTGAGGTCTGCAGATGCTGGAGATCAGAGATGGAAATGTGTTGCTGGAAAAGCGCAGCAGGTCAGGCAGCATCTAGGGAACAGGCAGCATCAGGAAGAAGGGCTAATGCCCGAAACGTCGATTCTCCTGTTCCCTAGATGCTGCCTGACCTGCTGCGCTTTTCCAGCAACACATTTCCATCTCATCTCTCTTCTATAAGATGCTGGCCTGATAAGTGAGCTGGTGTCTACAGAATAACATATTTATATAGCATCTTTAACATAAATGAAACTTACCAATATGCTTCACAGAGTCATTATAACATGAAATATAGTCTTACGATACATAGATATTTGGTTAGATAATTAGAGAGGCACATTTAAGGAAGGAAGTGAGTTAGAGGCATTACAGTGATGAGAACTTCTACTGTTTGGGGCCGAGGCAATGAAAGACATGAAGCGATTTAAAACCAGGGATGACCTATAGACCAGATTTAGCGGGGTGGGTAGAACATATAGGGTTGAAAGTGTAAAAATATAGAGAGTGGTTAGGCCATGAAAAACCTGAGAACAAACATAAGAATTTTAAAAATCAGGATGCGGCTTGACTGGAATCAAAATATAGGTCAGAGTGCACTGGAGTGACAAGGAACTCTGACTTCATGCAAGGTGAGACCTGGACAGTTGAGTTCTGGATGGTTAAGTTTCTAAATATGAGGCACCAGACAGGGAACAAAGGCATGAATGGGGGTTTCAGCAGCAGACAAGCTGTGGGCGGTGGCAGTTTGCAATATTATAGAGTTAGAAGCAGGCTTTCCTTGAGGTGGCAGAAGGTTGGAAGTGTATCTCAGGAATGTCACACTGGAGGTTGGGAACATACTACACTCATTACCCATCAGTAATGGTTTTGTTGTCAGCAACAATGGAATGATCTCGACCAAAAATGGAGATGATACATTTCATGAACAGTAGTGATCATACTTTCAACTCTAGTGAACAGCTTTGAAGTGTATACACTTGCCAGATACTTCTTCTACAATCTTGGCAATCTTCAAAATGTTCCAAAAATATTTTATCAGCAATTAATTACTTTTTAAATTCAGCGACTATTATGTGTAAGCAAATTACACATGCCTTGTTCCTGCAAAGGAAATGACATGAAGGTAGTTTCTTTTAAAAAGTAACAGTGCTGTTGTGAATGAATTTTGGTCAGGACACCCAGGGAAAAAAAAAAATCAACCCCTGGAAATGAAGCTGTGGGATCTGTGTATTTACTCAGCAAGCAAATTAAACCTTTGGGTTAATACTTCATCAGAAAGATTTGATTATGTGCTCAAATCCTGGAATGGGACTTCAATCCATATGCTCTGACTTGGGGATTGGGAAGCATAGCCAGTGGTTTACTTAAATACACTCTTAGAGCCAACACAGAGGTTGGCGACTCCTGGCAGCAAGTCACAACCTTAGAAACGATTGCACACAGTGCAAGTACCCACCAGCAGCTGTTGACATACAAGCTCTTGTTTATACACTGCATTCAAATAATGTGAGTGCAACGTTTTCAAATTACTAAGAGCTGTGACGAGATTTACAGAGCCTTTAGTCACTTTATGCTTGGATCTGCCCAAGATAGTCATGGTTTTTGTTCTGACCACAATCGCAAAGCAATAAAAAAAGTGCTGAGCTGACCAGAAATACAGACTGGAAAGGATATCCCTACCACACTCAAACTGAAGCTTTGTTAACACCTGCCTGCTGTCTCAGACTAAATTACAAATGCAACAATGAAACTTTCATTCTGAAATACATGAATCTTCTCACCTGTCAGCTTCATCCAGGATAATGATTTTGTGACGACTTTTTGGCAGTGTGACTTTCTGCTGGGCAAACATTTTGATTTTGTTTCTGACCACATCAATACCCCTGTAACAAAGACAAGCCGTATTCATATCAAAGTCATAATCCAACATTATCAAAGACAAAATATTTGGTACTGGACTGATTTATTATGCAGACCAAGAACTAATCTAAATTTCTCAAACTTTGCTGAACCCCAATGACAGTTGATGCAAGACACAAAAAGGTTTACTCATTCTCTAAGGGAGCCCTTCTGAAAGTGAAGGCTAAGACAATAGCTAGAAGCATTTTATTCTGTCCAGCCTCAAATAATTCAACAATCAGTACCTTGAGGAAGGCATGAAGATGGGCTTGGGAGCGGTTACTTTATGCAAAACATGTCGGCAGAAGTGGGTACTGCAGATGCTGGACATTAGAGTCAGGATCACAGTGGTGCTGGAAACGCACAGCAGGTCAGGCAGTATCTGAGGAGCAGGAAAATCAACATTTCAGGCAAAAGTCATTCATCAGGAATTCGATTTTCCTGCTCGTCGGATGCCGCCTGACCTGATGTGCTTTTCCAGCACCACTCTAATCTTGACTCTTATGCAAAACACACCCCAATTCTTCTTCTAGCCAGCCTCATTTTCCAAACTGCTGCCATCTGGAACATGTTGACATTCTGGAGGGGATGGGGAACATCAGGAGGTTATGGTTATGGTGCCAACAAAACAGGTGAAAAAGGGAAGAGGTCCTGCTAACAGAACACTGAGCTAGGAAATAAGTTAAAAAGCAAGATGCTTTACTCCCAGTACCATGTGCTGGTTAGGTCAGGAACAGGATTGGTTAAAGGGATGGTGCAGGAGGGAGGAATTTAGATTAGAGTCAAAGAGACAGATGTACAGCATGGAAGGAGACGCTTTCATCCAACCCGTCCATGCCGACCCAACCTAGTCCCACCTGCCAGCACCCGGCCCATATCCCTCCAAAAACTTCCTATTCATATACCCATCCAAATGCCTTTTAAATGTTGCAATTGTACCAGCTCCACCACTTCCTATTGCAGCTCATTCCATACATGTACCACCCTCTGTGTGAAAATGTTGCCCCATAGGTCTCTTTCATATCTTTCCCCTCTCACCCTAAACCTATGCCCTCTAGTTCTGGACTCCCTGACCCCAGGGAAGACTGTCTATTTATCCTATCCATGCCCCTCAATTTTCTAAACCTCTATAAGTTCACCCCTCAGCCTCTGACACTCCAGGGTAAACAGCCCTAGCCTGCTCAGCCTCTCCCTATAGCTCAAATTCTCCACCCAACTCCAGCTCCTCACAGACTGCGTTGGGGAACTGGAGCTAGATGAACTTCGGATCATTCGGGAGGCTGAGGGGGTGAGGAAGAGGAGTTATAGGTAGTCACACCTAAGTTACAGGATAGACGTAGCTGGCCGACTGTCAGGAGAGGAAAAGCGAATAGGCAGATAGTGCAGGGATGCCCTATGCCCGCCCCACTCAACAACAAATATGCCACTTTGGATACTGTTGTTGGGGGGAGGAGCGAAGGGAGAAAGAGATGACATATCAGGGGAAAGCCACAGCAGCCAGGTCTCTGGCACTGAGCCCAGTTCTGTGGCTCAGAAGGGAAGGGAGAATCAGAGAGCGATAATGATAGGAGATTCGATTGGTTAGAGGAACAGACTGGAGACTCTGTGATCACGAACAAGACTCCCAGATAGTACGGTGCCTTCCAGTGCCAGGGTCAGGGATGTCTCAGATCGAGTCTACAAGTTTCTTAAGGGGGAGGGTGAATAGCCAGAAATTGTGGTATACACCGTACCAATGACGTGGCTAGGAAAACGGATGAAGACCTGAAAAGTGAATACAGGGAGTTAGGTTGGAAGCTAAAAGGCAGGAAGAGCAGACCAGTAATCTCAGGATTGCTACCTGTGCCACAGGCAGGTGAAGCTAGGAACAGAGAGCAAGTGCAGATGAACATGTGGCTGCACAGCTGGTGTGGGAGGGAGGGCTTCAGATATTATTAGATTAGATTCCCTACAGCGTGGAAACAGGCCCTTCGGCCCAACCAGTCCACACCAACCCTCTGAAGAGTAACCCACCCAGACCCATTTCCCTCAGACTAATACACCTAACTCTATGGGCAAGTTAACGTGGCCAATTCACCTGACCTGCACATCTTTGGACTGTGGGAGGAAACCCATGCAGACACGGGGAGAATGTGCAAACTCCACACAGAAAGTCGCCTCAGGTTGGAATTGAACCTTGGAACCCTGGTGCTGTGAGGCAGCAGTGCTGACCAGAGCCACTGTGCCGCCCCATGTGGATCACTGGGGGATGGTGGGACCTGTACAAGGACAACGGGTTGCACATGAACTGGAGGGGTACCAATACCCTGGGCGGGAGGTTTGCTAGTGCACTTTGGGAGGGTTTAAACTAGTTTGGAAGGGCCTTGGGCATCAGAGGTACAGATCAGAAGATGGGATAGCTGGTGAACAGGCAGATACAACGTGCAGAGAGCCTGTAAGGAAGGATAGACAGTTTATAAAGCAATGTTGCAGTCAGTGTAATGGGTCGAAGTGCGTCTATCTTAATGTAGTAAGTGTCAGGAATAAGGGTGATGAACACCGAGCATAGATCAGTACTTGGAGCTACGATGTTGTTGTCATTATGGAGACTTGGATATCACAGGGGTAGGATTGGTTGTTAGATGTTCTGGAGTTTCGATGTTTCAAAAGGAATGGGAGGAGAAAGGTGGGTGAGTGGCATTGTTAATCAGTGATAGTATCACACCTGTAGAAAGGGAGGGCGTTGAGGAGGGTTTGTCCACAGAGTCAGTATGGGTGGAAGTCAGGAACAGCAAAGGAGCAGTCACTTTTTTGGGAGTTTTCAACAGACCTCCCCAATAGCAACAGAGCCGGAAGAGCAGATTGGGAGACAGATTTTGGAAAGGTGCAGAAGTAACAGGGTTAGATTAGATTACTTACAATGTGGAAACAGGCCCTTCGGCCCAACAAGTCCACACCGCCCCGCCGAAGCGCAATCCACCCATACCCCTACCCCTACATTTTACATTTGCCCCTTACCTAACATTACGGGCAATTTAGCATGGCCAATTCACCTGACCTGCACATCTTTGGACTGTGGGAGGAAACCGGAGCACCCGGAGGAAACCCACGCAGACACGGGGAGAACGTGCAAACTCCACACAGTCAGTCGCCTGAGGCGAGTATTGAACCCAGGTTTCTGGCGCTGTGAGGCAGCAGTGCTAACCACTGCGCCACCGTGCCGCCCGTGTTGTTATGGGTGACTTCAACTTCTCTAATATTGATTGGAACTTCCTTAGTGCAAATAGTTTCGATGGGGCAGATTTTGTCATGTGTGTCCAGGAAGGATTCCTGACTCAATAGGTAGATAGGCCGATTAGAGGGAAGCCATATTGGATTTGGTGCTTGGCAACGAACCAAGCCAGGTGTCAAGATTTCTCGATGGGAGAGCATTTCGTGATAGCGATCACAACTCCCTGACCATTACTATAGTCATGGAGAGGGATAGGAGCAGATGGTATGGAAAAGTATTTAATTCGGGGAGGGGGAATTACAATGTTATTATGCAGGAGGTGTGG
Organism: Chiloscyllium plagiosum; assembly: GCF_004010195.1. Lineage (NCBI taxonomy): Eukaryota > Metazoa > Chordata > Chondrichthyes > Orectolobiformes > Hemiscylliidae > Chiloscyllium > Chiloscyllium plagiosum. The sequence goes on along the minus strand of NC_057737.1, from coordinate 44,871,196 downwards.
TGCATAAATTGGGAGCAGATATTCTCAGGGAAATGCATGACAGAAATATGGAGGTTGATTAGGGAGCACATGCTGAGAGTGCTGGACAGGTTTGTCCCACTGAGACAAGGAAAGGATTGTAGGATGAAGGAACCTTGGGTGACCAAGAATGTAGAACTTCTAGTCAAGAGGAAGGAAGAAGCTTACTTAAGGCTGAGGAGACAAGGATCAGACAGGGGTCTAGAGGATCACAAAGTAGCAAGGAAGGAAGGAACTGAAGAGTGGACTTAGGAGAGCAAGAAGGTGGCATGAAAAAGCCTTGGCAGGTAGGATAAAGGAAAACCCCAAGGCATTCTACACTTATGTAAGAAACAAGAGGATGACCACAGTGACGGTAGGGCCAATCAAAGAATGGACTTAGGAGAGCAAGAAGGTGGCATGAAAAAGCCTTGGCAGGTAGGATAAAGGAAAACCCCAAGGCGTTCTACACTTATGTAAGAAACAAGAGGATGACCACAGTGACGGTAGGGCCAATCAGGGATAGCGGACGGAACTTGTATCTGGAGTCGGAGGAAGTAGAGGAGGTCCTTAAATGAATAGTTTGCTTCAGTATTCACTCACGAGAGGGACCTTACCGTTTGTGAAGACAGAGTGAAACAGGCTGATGAGGAAGCACTGGAGATTTTGAAAAACTTGAGGATAGATAATTTGAGGATAGGACCAGATGGGATATACCCAAGGTTGTATACAGGAAGAGAGGAAAGAGATTACTGCACTTTGGTGATGATCTTTGCATCCTCACAGTCCACCGAAGCACTATCAGATGATTGAAGTGTGGCAAATGTTATTCTCTTGTTCAAGAAAGGGAATAGGATTAACCATGGGAATTACAGACGAGTCAGTCTTACATCGGTGGTGGAAAAGGTATCGTAGAGGATTCTGAAAGAGAGGATTTATGATTACTTGGAAAACCATAGCTTGATCGAGATGGTCAGCACAGCTTTGAGAGGGACAGTTCATGCCTCACAAATCTTATTGAATTCTTTGAGGATGTGGCAAAATATATTAATGAAGGATATGGTGTACATGGACTTTAGCAAGGTGTTTGATAAGGTCCTCCATGGTAGGTTCATTGTGAAAATGAGGTAGCATGGAATACAGGGAAATCTGGCTGTCTGGATATAGAATTGGTTGGTCCATAGAAGACAGTGGGTAGTATTCAGCATGGAGTCTAGATTAGAGTGGTGCTGGAAAAGGCGTAGTAAAATCGACGTTTTGGGCAAAAGCCCTTCATCAGGAATACAGAATCCGCAGTCATTGTTTTTACCTAGTATTCAGCCTGGAGCTTGGTGACCAGTGGTTTTCTGCAGGGATCTGTTCTGGAACATTTGTTCTTTGTGATTTTTATAAATGACTTGGATGAGGAAGTGGAAGGGGGGTTAGTAATTTTGACAATGACACAAAGGTTGGTGGAGTTGTGGAAGGTTGCAAAGGGACATTGACAGGATGCAGAACTGGACTGAGAAGTGGCAGATGGAGTTCAACTTGGAAAAGTTAGAAGTCATTCTCTTTAGAAGGTCAAATTTGAATGCAGATCACAGGTTAAGGCAGTATTCTTGGCACAGTGCAGGAACAGAGACATCTTGGGGTACACGTCCATAGATCCCTCCAAGTTGCCACCCAAGTTGATAGGGTTGTTAACAAGGCGTATGGTGTGTTGGCTTTCATGGGCACGGGGATTGAGTTTAAGAACCGCAAGGTTATGCTGCAGCTCTCTAAAGCCCTGGTAGACCACACTTGGAGTATTGTGTTCAGTTCTGGTCACCTCATTATAGAAAGGATGTGGATGCTTTACAGAGAGTGCAGAGGAGATTTACTAGGACGCTGCCTGTACTGGAGGGCATATCTTATGAAGAAAAGTTGAGGGAGCTAGGACTTTTCTCACTGGAACAAAGCGGGATGACAGGTGATTTGAGAAAGGTGTACAAGATGATGAAAGGCATAGATAGAGTGGATAGCCAGAGACTTTTCCCCAAGGTGGAAATGGCTATCATGAGGGGGCATAATTTTAAGGCGACTGGAAGAAGGTTTAGGAGAGATGTCAGAGGTCAGTTCTTTACACACAGTGGTGGGTGTGTGGAATTTACTGCCAACGGTGGTAGTAGATACATCAGAAACATTTAAGCAATTCTTGGATAGGCACATGGATGAAAGTAAAATGAAGAATATGTAGGTTAGTTTGATCTGAGAGTAGGAATAAAGGTCAGCACAACATCAAAAGGGCTTGTACTATTCTTTACTGGCTGTCATTACAAGAGTCTTTGAGTACAGGATCAAGAAAGTCTCATTGCTGCTGTACAGGCCTTTGTGAGACCACACTTTGTTGTACTCAGCAGTTTTTCATGTCACAGCTGAAATGCAGTAAACGTTTATCAGTCTGATTTCTGGGATGGCAGGTCTGTTCTGTGAGGAGAGATTGTGGGTTGACTGTACTTGTATTCACTGGAGTTTAGAAGAGCTAGTGGGGATCTCATTGAAATATTAGATGTTAACAGGGCTGATGCACCCCGACAATGGGGTCACTATCTCAAGTGAAGCAGTAGGCTATTTTGAACAGAGATGATGAGAAACATTTCCCAGAGAGTGGATGAATGCATGGAATTTTCTATTTCAAAAGGCTGTGGAGTCCAGGTAACTGAACCTATTTTAAAAAAGAGAGATAGATTTCTAGATGTTAAAGTTGTCAAGAATGGGAAGAGAGCAGAATTATGATATTGAGATACAGGACCACCAGTGATCATGTTGAATGACAGAGCAGCCAAATGGCCTATTCTAGCTTCTACTTTGTTTTTATTATCTCGTCACCTCCTGAATCAGAGGTTTTACAGTGTGGAAAAAAAATCTGTTACCACCTTTCTCACATTAAAATAGTTACAATTTTAGGATGTAAATCACTAGCTGAGTCACTTTGAATCCACAAAACGCACAAGCATCCTGTGCTTAGCTCAAATCCAAGATTTATTTTAATACCTGTCTTCATTGCAGAAATGAGATAATCTCAGGTCCAACCCTGTTCAATTATCTCAAAGGTTCATCACTATCAACTGTCACATAAAAACCACTCATTACAATTCAGCAGAACTATAAAATCAGTTTATTCACACCAAACAATTAGTAGACAGTAACTGGCATTACAGGTGAATGGACTGCGTCGTGAAACACTAGGTCATATTTTGATTTTCATGTTTAATGTGTCAACTGCCCCTACTGTTCCAATAATCAGCCCTGACTCAAGCAACAAAAATGTCAGGTAGGGATTCAGAACAAAACATTGGGAAAATGCTATTTTAGAATACAACATATTGTGCAAGATTATATTTCGCAACAGCCCAACACAGCAAGAGTACAGCTGTTTCCAAGATAATGCACTCTCTTTTTAAGCTACGGTTACAATCAAAAGCAATGCTTGCTGCACTGGCTTTAGTTTGTACTTTTAAATACAAATAGTAGCAGCAAAATTTGCTCAACTGATGGCTTGCCATCAGACCTAAGCTGGAAAAATGCAGCCGCGTTTGTTCACTTACTGGAAAAGTGATTACAGATTAGAATTTGTGACTCTGCCTTAGGAAGGTTGGCACCTTCAGAGAATTGGCATTAAGTATACAAAATGGGAAAGCAATTCATAGTGAAGGCAACAGTTGGAGTGCTAATCCCCAAGAACCCCACTGCAATTATTGAAAAGTTTTAATAAGTACTCTGTATGGAAGAGGAGGTCATGAATGGTCATGTATGATACACCAGAAAGTATTTTTCTTTCTTTTTCCCCAGGAATCACCATACTCTAAAATTCAATCCAGGTGAATAATATTACTCTGATCTATTTTAGAGGCATAGCAAGAAACAATGCAAAATATCCTGCATCTTACCGGTCATTTGAGGCATTGAGCTCAAGAACAGCATCTTTCAGTGCAGGTCCCAACAATGCACGTGCTAAGCACAGGATGCTTGTGGTTTTTCCAGTTCCAGGTGGACCCTTAACAAAAATAAGGCATTAGCTTTTAAAGATGCTATTTCTCATTTGTTGTATTTTATTAAATTGCATCTTATAGTTCATTTCAACTGTATAGTTATATTTTCTGTACATCAATGGGACAAAACATCACTGAGTGGTTGCGTAGTTTGTGGCAATGAGGTTGATTTTCCATAAACCAACTAATGTCCATCTGCTAAATAATCAGAGGATAAATATAAATTTTGTGGGTAAGGCCAACAGTTATTGCCCACCCCTAACTGTCCTTGAATAGCTTGCTGATCATTTCAGAGAGCAGTTAAGAGTTAACCACATTGCTGAGAGTCTGGAGTCACAAGTAAGGATGGCAGATTTCCTTTCCAAAAGGACATTAGTGAACTAGGTGAGTTTTTACAAAAATTTCATAAAAAGTATGTGTTTTGAAGACTTTCAAGAAAGATGCAGAACAAGGACTAAAGGGTCAAAGGATATGGGGAGAAAGGTGAGAACGAGACACTAAGTAGGAGGATCTGCCATAGTATATTGAATGGATTACTCTTATTTGTGCTTACGCTTCCCCATTTCACAGAGAGGCTTTCAATTCCAGATTTTTTTGTGGAATTAAATGCCTTCACCTTCGATGAATGGCAGACAGTTGAGGTTTGTCAAATTAAGTTACCAATAACAACTTAAAAGGGACTGCGCTAAATATTTCCCACCAACAGTCAAACACAATGATCTTGAAGTAGTCAATGATTTCCCATGAATATCAACATTGAATTTTGACATCATGTATGAAATCAAACTAAACATTAGTGTGGTTTTTCCCTGACCTAGAAAGTATTTTCCACCTTTTCTTTCTGTTCATATTCCCCCCACTCCGTGCTACCTGTCCCTGAATTCCTTTATTTCCTATCCCTAATTGCAACTGAATGGTGAGGCCTCTTCTGAAGTACAGTGTTGGTTCTGGTCGTCCTGTTATAGGAAAGATATTATTAAGCTGTAGAAAGATTTACCAGAACGTTGCCAGGAATGGAGAGTTTGAGTTATAAGGAAAGGCTGGGACATTTTTCAACTGGAGCGTAGGAGGTTGAAAGGTGACCTTCGAGGTTTGTAAAATCATGAAGGGCATAGACAAGGTGAAAGGCAGGTGCCTTTTCCCTGAGGTAGGGGGATTTCAAGACTAGGGGACGTATTTTTAAAGTGAAAGAAGAGAGATCTAAAAAAAAAGACATGGGGTCAATTATATTTTTTATACAGAGTGGTTCATGTTTGGAATGAACTTAGAGAGAAAATGATGGATACAGCTATAGTTACAACATTTAAAAGACATTTAGTTAAGTACATGAATAAGAAGAAATGTTTGGAGGGATACGGGCCAAGCACAGGCAGGTGGGACTGGTTTAATTTGGGATTATATCGCCATGGACTGATTGGACTAAAAGGATATGCTTCTGTGCTATATGATTCTATGAAATGAATAAAAAGTCGAGGCGCCTAATAGTTCACCTTTCTAGCATTCAGATATAGGAGATTAAAGCTATAGATCACCATAAAGATGAAATTTACATCCAATCTGGGTGGGGAGAAAAGTGGTTATCATGGATTGAATTCAGTGAGCTCTCCCTCAAATGTTATTGCTGGCAAATTTCGCATTACTTTTGAAACAAATAGTGGAGATTAAAATTCCTAATCAATGGGAAAGTGGCATAAAGTCAAAGTATAGGCAATCTCACCTACTCAATAAGCACGGGTGAAGCCATTGTACAATTTTTAAAAATTAATTTGTGGGATGTGGGCATAGCTGGCTGACGCATATTTATTTCTCGAACTGCTGCAGTCTATGTGCTGCAGTTTGACCCACAGTGCCTTTTAGGATAAATTCCACCATTTTGACCCACTGACAGTGAAGGAATGCCAATATTTCCAAGTCAGGATGCTGAATGACATGGAGAGGAACTTGAAGGTGGTGGCGTTCCCATATATCTGCTGCCTATGTCCTGGATGGAAATGGCTTTGGGTTTGGAAGGTGCTGTCTGAAGATTTTTTTTTGAATGTCTGCAGTACATTTTGCAGAGAGTAAACACTGCTGCTACTGAGCATCAGTAGTGGAGGGTGTGATAGCATGTTATGCCAATCAAGCCAGCGGCTATGTCCTGGATGATGTCAAGCTTCTTGATTGTCGTTTGGAGCTGCACTCATCCACGCAAATGAGGAGTATTCCACCACACTTCTGACTTGTAGATGGTGGACAAACTTTGGGCAGTTAGGTAGTGTGTAATTTGCCACAGTATTCCTAACCTCTGACTTGTGCTTGTAATCACCATGTTTAGTGGCAGATCCAGTTGAGTTTCTGATCAATGATAAACCCCAGGATGTTGACAGTGCGGGATTCAGTGATGATAACACCACAGAATGTCAAGGCATGGTGGTAAGATAGTCTCTTATTAGTGATGGTCATTGCCTGGCATTTGTGTGGTGCGACTATTACTTGTCACGTGCCAGCCCAAGCCTGGGTATTGTCCAGATTTTGTTGCATTTGAACATGGACTGCTTCAGTATCGGAGTCATCAAGAATGGTGGTGAACATCACTTCTGACCTTATGATGGAGAGAAGGTTATTGATCAAGCAGTTGAAGATTGGGCCGAGGACAGTCCCCTGAGGAATTTCTGCACAGATGTCCTGGAGCTAAATGACTGACCAACAACCTCAGTCATCTTCTTATGTGTCAGATATGACTTCAATCAGCAGAGAGTTTCCCCCAATTTCAGTTTTGCTAGGGCTTCTTGATCCCACACTTGGTTGAATGCAGTCTTGACGTCAAGGGCTGTCTCTCACATCTCAGCTTGAAATTAAATTCTTTTGCCCATTTGGAAATAAGACTGTAAATAAAATCAGGAGTTGAGTGGCCCTGGCAGAACCCAAACTGGGTGTCACTGAGCAGATTATTGCTGAGCAGGTGCTGCTTGATAGCACTATTATTGACACCTTCCATTATTTTACTGATGACCGAGAGTAAACTGATTGGGCAGGAATGGCTGGATTGGATTTGTCCTGCTTTTTATGTGTAGGACATACCTGGGCAATTTTCCACATTGGTCAGTAGGTACCAGTACTGGAAGAGCTTAGCTAAGGGTTCAGCAAGCTCTAGAGCACAAATCCTAAGTGCTATTGCCAGAATGTTGTCAGGGCCTGTAGCCTTAGTATCCAGTGTCTCCAACTGTTTCTTGATATCATGTGGAGTGAACTGAATTGACTGATAACTGGTAGCTGTAACATTGGAGACCACTGCAGGAGGCAGAGATGGATCATTCCCTTGGCACTTTTAGCTGAAGATTGCTGTGAATGTTTCAGCCTTAGCTTTTGCACTAATGTGCTGGGCTCTTCCATCATTGAGGATGAGATATTTGTAGACCCTCCTTCTCCAGTGAATTGTTTAATCGTCCACTACCATTCGCGACTCAATGTGGCAGAATTGCACAGGTTAGATCTGTTGCACTGGCTGTGAGATTGTTTAGCTCTGTAGATCACTTGCTGCTTATGCTGTCGGCATGCAAGTAGTCTTAAATAAAGTGAGGACTGCAGATTCTGGAGAGTCACAGTCAAAAGGTGTGGCGCTGGAAAAGCACAGCAAGTCAGGCAGCATCCAAGGAGCAGGAGAATTGACATTTCAGACATAATCCCTTCATCAGGATTGTGTGCAAGGTGGTGGCTTGGTGGCTTCACAAGATTACCATCTCATTTTCAGGCAAATCTGGTGCCGCTCCTAGAATGCCCTCCTGCACTCTCCATTGAACTAGGGTTGATCCCCTGGCTTGATGGTAATGGTTGAGTGGAAGATATGCTGGGCATATCTGATATTGCAGATTGTACCGGAATCCAGCCTATAGTGCCTCATGCATGCCCAGTCTTGAGTTGATAGATCTGTTCCAAGTCTATCCCATTGAGCACATACAAAGGCAGGACCTTGTCTCCACAAGGACTGTGCAGTTGCCATTGGTACTGATATGGTCGCGGAAAGATGCATCTGCAGCTGGCAGATTGGAAAGGATGAGGTCAAGTATGTTTTTCCTTTTTGTTGGTTCCTTCACCACCTGCTGTAGACCCAGTTTATGTCCTTTAGGAATGGAGTTTGGGGTGCTGGAAAAGCACAGAGGGTCAGGCAGCATACGGGGCGAATGTTTGAAGGACTTATGCCTAAAACGTCAATTCTCCTGCTCCTTGGATTCTGCCTGACCTGCTGTGCTTTTCCAGCATGACACACACCACTCTGACCTCCAGCATCTGCAGTCCTCACTTTCTACTGGGCCCTTTAGGACACAAACAGCTGTGTTGCTACAGACTCACTCAGTGGCGGACATTGCAATTTTCCACCCAGACTGCATTTTGTGCCCTTGCCATCCCCTGTGTTTCCAAGTGTTCTTCAATATGGAGGGGTACCAATTCACCATCCTGAGGGAGTTTGGTACATGGTAATCGGTAGGTAGTTTCCTTGCCCATGTTTAACCTGAAGCCACAAGACTTCATGGGGTCCAGAGTCAATGTTGTGGACTCTCAGGGCAACTCCCTTTCATTGTATACCATAGTACCACCATCTCTGCTGAGTCTGTCCCACCAGAGCAGGAATATCCAGGGTTGGTGATGTCTTCGTCATTTTCTGTAATGTATGATTCTATGAATATGGCTGTCATACTGTTACTTGGCTAGTCTGTAAGACAGCTCTCCCAATTTTGGCACTAGCTCCTAGATGTTAGCTAGAAAGACTTTGCTGGGTCAACAGGGCTATTTCTGCCATTGTGCTTTCTACTGCCCAGGTCAATGCCAAGTAACCCATTCGGTTTTGTTCGAGACTTTCTAGTGATTGATACAACTGAATGGCTTGCCAGGCTATTTCAGAAGACAACCGAGAGTCAATCACATTACCGAGAGTCTGGAGTTACATCTAAGCCAGACTAGGCAAAGGACTTATCAGAGAATCTCAACTGTTTGACTGCTGAAAACAGTTTCATGGTCATAAGTAGATCTTTAATTATTTAATGCAAATTCCACCATCTGCCGTGGCAGGATTCCCCAGATCATTAGCCGAGTTTCTGGATTAATAGTCTAGCCATAATACCTCATTCAGATCACGGAACATCAATCAATTGTCATTGGTAAAATATGAAAGGGCAGCAACAGTAAGTTAGTATGCATCAATTTTTCCCTTTAACTTGTCTAACAGCAGAGAAGACAATCAGTTAAGCAGGAAAAATAGTTTTAGCTTTACAGCTTAAAATGATATTTCTGAGGTTCTGTTCTTAGGAAAACATCAGGCATTAATATGTTTCAGATTAAACAGAATACAGAGGAACCTCAATTATCTTGCATTTGATTAACCGAATTTTGGATTATCCAAACAAGACCGCAAGGTCTCAATGCTTGGCTAACAGTGTTATTCAGCATTCGATTATCTGAATGAAATACTTCCCGCTGTATCCTTTGGATAATCAAGGTTCCTCTGTATATTGATGATATCAATCTTTTGTTGACTAACAAAGTTGCAGGTTCTGGAAACACCTCAGTATGTTACTATGATACATTCCTGTAAGATAATTAAATAGGTGCCGGCATAGGTAGTGATTCATACTCACTGCAATTATGATGTTGGGTACATTTCCCTCCCTTGCGAACACCTGTTAAAGACAACATAATGAAATCACAGGAGTATGTGTAGCCAGTCTGTACTTGAACATTCAAAAGGTGACCTGATTTGTAAGTACAGGATCACAAAATATGGGACTACTGTAATATTCCTGAGGAAACATATGTATCTAACTTTTCATTTAAAAGTTTTATTTTTCAGTAAAGACACAATATTACACTGAAAGACATAGCCCAGGTGTCATTAATGGTGTAGACATCGTCAGAACTATTCATTATTCAGTTTAGATGGGGAAGCAGATAACCATTACTGTTTAAATCTACAAAACCTCATTGGAGACTGTAGCTGTGCTCTACGAATAAAAAATCAGTCAGATTTTGGGTTATAGATTTGAGAAGTTATATATTAATTGTTTACCAAGCAGATTCCTGATGAAGGGCTTATGGCTGAAATGTCGATTCTCCTGTTTCTTGGATGCTGCCTGACTTGCTGCACTTTTCCAGCATCACACACTTGGTTAATATCCCTCTCAAGTTGGAGGTAGCTTGTATCAACAATTGATACTGCACTGTAACCAAGTGTTAGAATCTAACTCTCTTCCTTGCTCAGTACATCAGCATGCGGTTCTTCAGCCCATTATGTTATTCCAGTCATTTGGTTTGTCTCCAACACCACCTTATTTTTAATTTTTTGTAGCAATCTTTCTGCCTCATGTAATTGAATTATATGTCATTGTTTCACTTGTATTTCAGCTGCTGATACTTGACTCACACCAACTGGCACTTTTGATTACCTGCAGAGACCTAACAGTCAGCCTGTTGACACCCCACTCATTCCATTTGCATGATCTTTTGATCTCTCTGCCCATTGATCTCTGTCTATAAATTCTGTGATATGGAGGAGCCAGTGTTGGACTGGGATGGGCAAAGTTAAAAAACCAGGTTATAGTCCAACAGGTTTACTTGGAAGCACTAGCTTTCGAAGTGCTGCTCCTTCATCAAATACAATTCTGCAAATATGCAGACACCACCCATCATGTGCGCAGTAGGTACTCATGTGACTCGGCCAAGGTGGTCTCTTTCATATTGAGTCAGAGGTGTACAGCATGGAAACAGACCCATCCACGCCGAACAGATATCCCAACCCAATCTACTCCCACCTGCCAGCACCCGGCCCATATCCCTCCAAACCCTTCCTATTCATATACCCATCCAAATGCCTCTGAAATGTTGCAATTGTACCAGCCTCCACCACATCCTCTGGCAGCTCATTCCATACACGTACCACCCTCTGCGTGAAAACATTGCCCTTAGGTCTCTTTTATATCTTTCCCCTCTCACCCTAAACCTATGCCCTCTAGTTCTGGACTCCCCGATCAAAGGGAAAAGATTTTGTCTATTTATCCTATCCATGGCTCTCAATTTTGTAAACCTTTATAAGGTCACCCCTCAGCCTCTGACACTCCAGGGAAAACAGCTCAGCCTGTTCAGCCTCTCCCCATAGCTCAAATCCTCCAACCCTGGCAACATCCTTGTAAATCTTTTCTGAACCCTTTCAACTTTCACAACATCTTTCTGATAGAAAGGAGACCAGAATTGCATGCAATATTTCAACAGTGGCCTAACCAAT
>NC_057737.1:44832247-44859092 GCF_004010195.1 Chiloscyllium plagiosum | reverse complement strand
CAAGATGTCACCATCTGTTTCCCTACAGTCTATATCTTCCATATCCTTTTCCACAATAAATACTGATGCAAAATATTCATTTAGTGTCTCCCCCATTTTCTGTGGCTCCACATAAAGGCCGCCTTGCTGACCTTTCAGGGGCCTTATTCTCTCCCTAGTTACCCTTTTGTCCTTAATATATTTGTAAACAACCTTTGGATTCTCCTTAATTTTATTTGCCATCGCTACCTCATGTCCCCTTTTTGCCCTCCTGATTTCCCTCTTAAGTATACTCCTACTTCCTTTTTGCTCTTCTAAGGATTCACTCAATCTATCCTGTCTATACCGGACATATGCTTCCTTCAAGAACGCTCTGAGGCATGGTATGTTGGCGAGAATAAGCAGAAGATATGACAACGAATGAATGGACACCGTGCAACAATCGCAGGACAAGGGTGTTCCCTTCCAGTTGGGGAACACTCCAGTGGTCTGGGACATTTGGCCTCAGATCTTTGGGTGACCACCCTCCAAGGCAGACTTCGGGATATATAACAATGCAGAATGGCTGAGCAGAGGATGATAGCTAAGTTCGGAATCCATGAGGATGGGTTCAAATGGGACCTTGAGTTCATGTCACACTACAGGTGACCCCACTACACCAAATGCTCTCATACTCTCACAGACACCGACACACACACCTCCCCACCCTCTCACAGGCTTTTACCACTGTACTCCATCACACACTTTACCAAGCATGTGCGCACACAGAAATAAACACTCTCTCTCACGCACATAGAGAAGTCTATCGGGTGAATTTCGATTTGCAGAATATTTGCAGATACATTGTTTTGCTCAAAAAGCACACATTCTGTATGCAGTCAATCCATATAGCATTTTATAAATTCTTACTTTGGAAACAGAACCAGTCTGACTCAAGATTGGGATACAGACAGACTCTAACCTCACACCTTTAATGCATTGTCTGAGCTGAGGTGTCAGCTGCAACCCATTCTAAAAGTTGGGAGACTTATCAGGAATCTAGGTTTGTTCAATATATTTCATTGGCTTGACACTGAACTTTTGCTATACATTCTGTGTCTTATGATCCCACTCAACAACCACCTGATGAAGGAGCAGTGCTCCGAAAGAGATTGCTTCCAAATAAACCTGTTGGACTATAACCTGGTGCTGCTTGATTGTTAACGTTATAAATTCTGTGCCTGCGTGCTTCTCTCCCCATCTGATGGACGGGCAATGCTCCAAAAGTTTGTAATTGCAAATAAACCTGTTGGAGTATAAGTTGGTGCCATCAGATCTCTGACACTGCCCAAAATAGAATAAGCTTCATTAATATGCTCTACTCTAGTCATGCAGTAATAAGGAGCTGGCTAAAATTTATCAAATTGACAATTTAAACTTCCTTATATTTCTGACTTTCCACAATACACAATGATAATGTCAGTGGTGGGGAAAGCTGTTGAAGAAGCTACTGAGAGACAATTTATTCACATTTGGAAGGGAATGGACTTGTTAATGATCAGCAGCATGGGTTTGTGAGGGGACGGTCATGCCTCGCCAAATTGATTGGAGCAGTTTGCAGGAGGTGACAAGAATGATTGACGAGTAAAGGATAGTGGATACTGTCTACTGGGTTTAGTAAGACATTTGATAAGGTACCTCACGGCAGGCTGACACAAAAGGTAGTCTCATGGGATCCAGGGTGAGCTGGTTAGATGGATACAAAACTGGCTTCGTCATAGAAGACAGTAGTAATGGAAGGATGGTTTTTAGAATAGAGATCAGTATCTGGAATGTTCTGAACATGGGCCACTCAACATGAAACGTTAACTTGGCTTTCTCTCCAGATCCTAGCAGACCCGCTGAGCTTCTCCAGCAAATTGTTTTTGTTTCAGGTTTCCAGCATCCACAATTTTGATTTATTCATTTGAACCATGTTGGCCTTGGCAATTCATACAACTAAAGATTGTGGATAGGGCTTTAAATTAATTAGTTGAGGGAATGGCAGGACCAATCAAATCTAAGTTTTAAAAATCAAAAGAAATGTGAGAGCCAGAGGTGCAGAGTCATAAAGAAGAAGCGAATGATATTCAGTATGACAGGAAAGGGCAGAAAATATAAGCACAAAAAGACAGATTAGAACCAGAAGTTATAATGCTAAAAAGTCAAAGCTTAAGATGCTGAATGAGTGTAGCACTTGCATCAAGATAGAGGAATTGAAAGCACCATCAATGTTCATGAGTTTGACTTCTTAGCATTAGAGAAATGGTTGCAAGGTCACCAGGACTGAAACCCCAATCAAGGATATTCAATACTCTGGAAAAATAGGTAGGGTTAATAAATACTCATCAGTGCAATGAGTAAATTAATTTTGATGGCAATAAGCAATAATAAGGGAAAGAAGTCATGGGTGGGAGCTGTTTATAAACCCCTGAATGATGCCTCATGTAGGACACAGTATAAATTGGGAAATAGTGAAGGAATACAAGAAAAGCAATGCAGTTATCGTTGGTGATTTTAATCTGCATTTTGAATGGACAAGTCAGATTGGAAAGGGTAACAATGAAGATGAGTGCATCAGTGATTGCCTTTTTAGAAAAGTATGTTGCACAACCTACCTGACAACAGGCTATTTTACATTTAGTAATGTGTAATGAGCTAGGTCGAATAAGAGATCTAGGAGAAAGTGAGGAGTGCAGATGCTGCGGTCAGAGTAGAGAGTGTGGCGCTAGAAAAGCACAGCAGGTGAGGCAGTATCTGAGGAGTAAGAGCAACGATGTTTTGGGCAAAAGCCCTTCATCAGCAATGAACGATGAAGGGCTTACGCCCAAAATATCGATTCGCCTGCTCCTCGGATGCTGCCTGATTTGCTGTGCTTTTCCAGCACCACACTATTCCAGTTTGAGGGAGCGCAACTCAGGTCTCAAAGCAGGGTCCTCAATTTAAATAACTGCAAATGTATGAAGAAAGTAGTCTAAAGCACGCTGGATAAACAGACTAAGGTGCACTGACAGATATTTAAGAAGCTATTTCATAACACTCAGTAAAACTTTGTTTCAGTCAAAAAGGTCTCTTAAGGAGGAGGAATCACCTGTGATAAACAAAGGCAGTCAAGGTCAATATCTAACCCAAAATCTTAAGACATACAAAGTGACAAAAAAAAAAGTGGTAGGTTAGGGTATTCAGTTGTTGTTTTTCCAAAAGGAATCAGTGAATTTAAATTGGCAAATATAAACAGAAAATACTAAGAGTTTCTATGGATGTATAGGAAAGTATCTAAAAGGATGTGGCTGGGGAATGGGTAACAAGGAACAGGGAAAATTTTGCATCAGTCTTCAGAGAAGGTTGCTATTAATGTTCTAAAGATATCTGTTGAACAAGGTAGCAATGAAAAGGTTGATCTTTTAACGGTCTCTACCATGAGGAACAAAGTGTTTGATAAACTAGGCAGACTAAAGAGAGATAAGTTGCCAGAACTTTATGGTCTACATTCAAGTACTTTAAAAGGAGTGGCTGCAGAGATAGGGGAGAGAGAGTGGTCAAAATATTTCAGAACTTTCAGGATTCTGGGAATGCTCCGCAGATTGGAAAACTGCTAATGCGACACTCGTGTTATAGAAGGGAGGGTGATAGAAAGCAGAAAACTGTTTACCTAACATCTGTCATTGGGAAAATGCTAGAGACAATTAGTAAGGAAGACATGGCAGGACATTTCGTAAAGCTTAACACAATCAAATGGCATGAACAAGGTTTTGTGAACCAGAAATTTTCTGAGAGGATATAATGACTGCATGAATTGAAAATTGGTTAACACACAAGACAGAATTAGGATTTGACCACAGGCGAAGTTCTAGAAGATTGAAGATTAGCCAATGTTATTCCCTTGTTTAAGAAAGGAACCAGGGATAATCCAGGAAATTATAGGCCAGTAAACCTGGCATCTGTGGTGGTGACGTTTTTGGAGAAGATACTGAGGGACAAGATACATGCACATTTGGAAGAAAATAGATTAGTTAGTGGCAGTCAGCATGATTTACGGAAAAGGTCATGTCTCACCCGCCTGATTGCATTTTTTTGAAGAGGTGACAAGGATTATTGATGAGCGAAGGGCTGTGGACATAGTTTACATTGACTGTCATAAAGCATTTAATAAAGTCCCACATGGCAGATTGGTACAAAAACTAAAATCACATGCGATTCGAGGTAGACTGGATAGATGCATACAATACTGGCTTGGCCATAGAAGACAGAAGGTAGCAGTGGAAGGGTGTTTTTCAGAATGGTGACCAGTAACTAATGGTGTTCCACACAGATTAGACTTAGGTCCTCCTTTGTTCGTGGTATATATAAATGATCTGGAGGAAAACATGGATGGTCTGATTAGTAATTTTGCAGATGTCACAGATTGGTGGAGTTGCTGCTACTTCTGATGATTGTGAAAGGATGCAACTGGATATAGACAGATTGGCGACTTAGGCACATAAATGACAGACGGAGTTTACTCTGGACAAAATGTGAGGTGATGCATTTTCAAGGATCTAATTTAGTTGCAAACTATACTGTAAATGGCATATTGTTTAAGAACATTAACATTCCGGTGGATCTGGGCATGCAGGTCCACAGTTCCTTAAAAGTGGCAACATAGGTGGCCAAGGTGATTAAGGCAGCATATGGCATGCTTGCCTTAGTCAGCCAGAGAATGGAGTACAAGAGTTGGCAAGCTATGTGGCAGCTATGTAAAACCCTTATTAGGCTGCATTTGGAGTAGTGTGCAGTTTTGGTTGCCACACCTCAAGATGTGGAAGTTTTGGAGACTGCAGAGAAGGTTCACCAGGATGTTGCCTGGTCTCGAGGGCATTGGCTAGGAGGAAAGGTTAAAAGGACGAGGATTGTTTTCACTGGAAAGACGGCGGCTAAGAGGAGACCTGATAGAGGTCTACAAGATTGAGGGGCATAGATAAGGTAGAAAGTCAGAGGCTTTTTCCCTAGGGTTAAAGCTTCAATTACAAGGAGGCACAGGTTCAAGGTGAGAGGGGGAAGGTTTAAGGAAGGTGTACAAGGCAAGTTTTTCCACACAGAGTGGTCGGAGCCTGGAATGCACTGCCAGAAGAGGTGGGGAAGCAGACACGTTAGCAACATTAAAGAGTTTTCTGGACGGTTACATGAATAGGGAGGGAATAGAAGGATATGGACCGAATATGGGCAGAAAGTTGTTTTTTAGTTTAGTTAGGGCATGATGATCGGCACAGGCTTGAGGGGGCTGAAGGATCTGTTCTTGTGCTGCACTTCTTTGTACGTCACAAAACTTCAACTTGAGTCAACAACAGGTATTTCACAAGAGCATTATAATTCCAAGTTTGATTATGAAACAAAAGATTTGGATCAAATGAGCAAATGTTTTGTCAAAGATGCACATTTTAAGTTAAGAGGGAGGTTGACAGCCAGAGAGGTTTAATGAGGGTATTGCTAATTTTATGGTCAAAGCATTTGAAACTTGGCGATGTGATGGGGCAAATAAAATTGAAGTTTTGCAAGAGATCAGACTTGGAGGAAATCAGAGACTGGGTCAAGCAGGGGTTTGGATCAGCTCAACTCAAGCTTAAGAAGGGTAGAACATGGGAGGTAAATCTTTTTTGGAATAGGCAAGTCTGGAGGTAATAAAGGCATGGAAGAGGACTTCATTTGTGCTGTGCCACGAGCAGAGTCAAATGAAATACCAGAAGTGCTAGTAATGACATGGATGTGTGGTCAGAACTTCACCTTGGGATTAGTTATGACATGAAGATAGTGGGCAATCTGGTTCAGCAATAAACAGTTGTTAGGGAACACAGGGGGGAGGAATCAGTGGCTCGAAAATAAATCACCAGAACCTACCTCCAACCTGCTGACGGTTTCCTCATTGCCCACAACTTCATTGAGTTTCAGTGGTCTGTATTTCTCAACCCTGTTTGACAAAGAAAAACAACTCTTTAAATCTAAGATTAAATACTTCAAAAAGGATCATGTCACAATAACAAGTATTAAGACCAACTGTAGGATGCTGAAATCAGTATGTACAAACAGCTGAAACACTATGTTCATATGCACCATGATACAGCCATGAGCTGACAAGTGGCAAGTCTCAATTGAACCTCCCATGCCAAGCAACGATCCTCCAACATGGGAATACAGCCACCACTCTTTGATATTCAATGGTATTGCCATTGTTAATTCCCACTAAGTGATAGACTCAAGATACTTCACAATAAGACAAGAGATGGCCAGAAATTGGAAAAAAGGTGTTAGGAAAATCTGTTAAGAGCACAGAGTGAACAGACAAGAAGGATAGGAAAATGACATAATATGGTTCCATTTGGATGACTCAAGCAGCAGAAACATGTGATGCACACACAACGAAACTTGAAAATGGTGATACAGACCTCCTGCCGAGGTGAGGTAGAAGGTACAGGAAAGAGCTATTTTTGAGTTTACCCTATCAAAAAATCATGGTTGATTTGTAGCTCAACTTCATTGACTCCATCCTGTTTTCATGACCTTAATATCTCTGCTGAACAAAAACACAATCTATTTTGTAATCTTCACTTAGTCAAATATCTAGAGTTTCAGGGATACCTCCATCACCCTTTGAGTGAAGACATCCTTCTAGAATACTCTCCACTCACCTGGATCAGAGCAGCTCCAACAGCACTCAAGAAGCTTGACACCAACCATAACAAAGTAGCTCGCTTAATTAATGCCCCATATCTATCATACCTTCAACAGTTCACTTCCTGCACACATGACTCACTTTCATTCACTGCCTACCATTTTACAAGGTACACAGCTGCAACTCACCACCACTTCAACACCACCATCTAATCCCATCTCTATCATTTAGTGGGAATTAACAATGGCAATACCATTGAATATCAAAGAGTGGTGGCTGGATTCCCCTGTCAGAGGATCGTTGCTTGGCATGGGAGGTTCAAATGAGACTTGCCACTTATCAGCTCATGGCTGCATCATGGTGCATATGAACATAGTATTTCAGCTGTTTGTGCATACTACTTTCAGCATCCTACAATTGGTTTTACCTGTGCCAGCTTCTTCCCACCTAGTCAATTCACAAAGCTGTCATTGCGCAGAAAGGAGGCCATTCAAGCCATTATGTATGCACTGGTTAGTCCTTTTCTAAAAATCTTAAAACCCTTGAAACTGTTCCTTTATCAAGTAGATGCCTCAATCTATTTTGATCGCTATCATACAATCTACTTTCATGAGATGTTCAGACAAGATATTACACATCACAACACCTTGTAATAAAAACAAAAACTCTTGTCTAATTTATTATTATAACCAATCACCTCAGTTCTCTCCAATTTGGTTACTGATTCACCGGCCAGGAGTACCAGCTTATCTTGGTAACTGCATTAAAACTAAAAAGTTGAAAACAGATATCTGTACTCATGCTAACAAGCAAGATGAACGAAGACAAAAGTGCTAGTGAAGACATAAAATTGCTCCAGGAGCAAAGGGGGTTTCGCTTCAGAAGGAGAAATCAAAGGGATGTGTGTGTGTGTGTGGGAAAGAGGGAGAGTGAGGGGTTGGGGGAGAAGGGGAAGAGTGAGAGAATAAGGGTGGGGGCTGGGTGTCTGGGGACGGCAGAGTAGGTTGTCCGCGGGGGGTAGGGAGCGAGGTGTGTACGGGGTCCAGCTCACACTCACTCACCAGGGCAGTTCATACGCAGCCAGCGCCGTTCGCCCGGCAGCACTGGAAGCGGATGCCGAAGCCTCTTTGTGTCCCTCCTGCTCCCGGATCTCACCCTCCGCCGTGTCGTGCCCCGGGCCCAGGCCGCGCTCAGCCTCCGGCCCCGTCTCCATGGTTTTCCCCGCTTCCCGCGCTCTCCACACCACGTCAGGGAAGGGGCGGGGCGGGCCGAGCGTCACCGCCTAGCCCTCTCAATGATCAAAACTTCCGAAAATAGAGCATTTTACCAAAAACATAATCCTGGAATAATCGACATATTTTAAAAATTGAACCATTCGCACGGAACGGAACATTTGCTGGTGCTTCTCCCGTTTAACGGCTCCTGCAACCGTCTCGCCAAAGACACTCAGCAAGCTGCCAAGAGTGTCCTCTGTTGCCTCCGCCTGGCCGCGGATGGTCCTCCAAGCGTCCGGTCCTCCAGAGCCAGACTGCCCTGACGTGCGCGCGCAGCGTCGGTCAGCCGCCCGCGGTCGGCAGAAGTCGAAGTGCGAGGAGCGTTTAACGATCGTTATTTTGCGCCCCTCCCCACACCTTTCATTGTCCCACTGCTGATCCGTCATCTTTCTTCGCCAGTTTTGTCCTCTCTCTTAAATTTTACGTCTTT
This sequence comes from Chiloscyllium plagiosum, assembly GCF_004010195.1. Taxonomy (NCBI): domain Eukaryota; kingdom Metazoa; phylum Chordata; class Chondrichthyes; order Orectolobiformes; family Hemiscylliidae; genus Chiloscyllium; species Chiloscyllium plagiosum. Next base: position 44,850,745 of record NC_057737.1, on the reverse strand, counting down.
GCTGATGAAACAAAGTAAGCAAAAGTTTTCGATCAAGGGACGAGGGAAGCCGCGACGGTAAGCATCACGGTGTTGGCTGTCTTGTATATCACTATGTTTCTTTGATGTTTAAAGGAAGTTTAACCTGCTTTACAGGGAGTGTCTAAAGTGCATCCACTACGGCTCACTCCCGCCCCCACCAACCAAAACTTTTTTTCCAAATTGCCAGCTTCATTTTGAAAACGCTCCTTCCCTAATACCCTGTTGCCTTCTCTAGCAGAATTTCAGGGGGAGGATTTCTGGGCTTCATGCAGGCAGTGTTTGAATTCTTCCTACAATCTCTTCCTGTTCTTTGAATTTGAACGTACCGTCAAAATCACGACTTTAAATGTCCGCAACGCTTCCTTCCCTGACTCCGAAACTAATACCTTCCACCTCCTCTCACCTGTACAGAGTCTTTATCACGGTTGTAACTCCTGACAAGTAAATGAGACGCTAAATAACTTTTGCCAACCGTTCAACCGCAATTGAAGATTTTTTTAGTGAACTCTTATTACCATAGAAGCCCTTACCTGCTTTCAACTTTAGAAAGTTGGCACTTGTAACCGTGTATTTAAAACTTTTGAAGGAATTTGCCTCTATTATTTGGTTTAGATGCTCAAAACACTTCAGTGTAAAGTCCAGAGGGATTAACTTTCAGTTGACAGGCTGTCAATATACTGGTTGCAAACATTTTGTTGATCAGCCTTGTTGTGAAAATTGTTGCATTGTATTTAAAACTCACTCATTTAGTAGCAAAGTCTAGGTTTCACTAATGAAACATCTTGAACGGTACTGCCTGATATTTGCAATTTATCTCACAAAGTACAGGAGTTCTTGATATGTCACTTGATTTTCATCAGCTTTGAATTTTAAGTTTTATCTTATGTATTTCATGAAATTGATCTGACCAGTGGGTTCACCATTGGGAATTTGCTTTGTTGATGCGATATCTACAGATACCATAGCATAACCTGGAAGGGAAGGTTGTGGGGATGGGCTCACAGTGGAGGTGGGGATGGGCTCACAGTGGAGGAGAGCACCCTGTTGTATAAAGAGGATATGGTGGTCCTTACTTATATTTCTCCAATCCTTTTGAAAGGTGAACTGATTTAAAACTGAGGTGGAGTCATGAACAAATTACATTGCTCGGTAGCATCGTGTGCTTTGCAAAATAACTTTGCTTCAATCTTCCTTTTTAAAACTAAAACTCATGGATGATTTTTGGAGGCTGAGAGTGAATGTACTTTACTTAGGTAGTCTATTACTCTGAATCTTGACCAACTGTCTAGCCTAAGCTGACTTAAGTCTCTCTTAGCATTCTTTTTTCAGATAATGACCCTGAACATGCTTGTTCTTCATTTGTTACCCCGTCCAGGTTTACAGAACGGTGGAAGAGTGGTTGATGGAATCACTAATTTCTCCCACAGCCAGCAGAACTGTTTAAAAATTACAATTAACATATATATTTTAGCCAGCTCCATTTAAGAACACGTTCAAAACATCCTTATTAATTATTCTATCTTATTTTCTATTAGAAATAGTCTACACTATTTACCTTTTCATGTGCTTAAGTTTTTGCTTCTTCATTTCTTCCTTTGGGCAGGGAGAGGCCACATTTAATTCCTGATTTCTGATTTGTTTGTTAGTGGAAACTGTGGAGATACTGTATGGCAGTTTATTCGCATGTCTTGGAGTAAAAGTTTCCATCTCTGATTACTCTTGAGTGACTCCTACTGGAAGTGTATGTTTTCGAGTGGCAGTTGAGGAAGACTTGACTTGGTTCTGGTACGAGGAGAAAGTGAGGTCTGCAGATGCTGGAGATCAAAGTTGAAACTTTTTTGCTGGAACAGCACAGCAGGTCAGGCAGCATCCAGGGAACAGGAGATTCGACGTTTCGGGCACAGGCCCTTCTTCAGGATTCCTGAAGAAGGGCCTGTGCCCGAAACGTCGAATCTCCTGTTCCCTGGATGCTGCCTGACCTGCTGTGCTGTTCCAGCAATAAAGTTTCAACTTGGTTCTGGTACCCCATATAGTTATATGTCTTGTTGAGGCTAAATAGCTAAAATCATGTCCAAATAATCATCATTTGCTTAATGTACATCAAGGTATATCAGGTTCCTGGAGAACCTTTCTCCAGCAAGGATGTAAATCTTTGAGACTGAGGAGAGTAAATTTATGAATAAAAGGTAACATTGGTAAAGTAGGAAGGGCATAAGATAAAACTGTTCTCCTCTTTACCTCAATCCCTTCCAACTTTTAACACAAACAGACTCCCCACTCATTCCTGAAGAAGGGCTTATGCCCGAAACGTCGATTCTCCTGCTCCTTGGATGCTGCTTGACCTGTTGTGCTTTTCCAATGCCACACTCTCGACTCCTACCCCACCCCCACATAGAGAATTGTATCATTTGCATCTAATTTATATTATTGTTTACAAATCAGTTCAAAATTATTGCATGCCACTTTTAAACTGCCTTTTATTTATTGTTGATTCAGTGCAGTTTCTAGAGACAAAAGTTGCATTTGATTGTTTTACAGTTCAGACTCTTACAGTGCATCCAAGAACATTGTAAGATTTAGGCTTAGGAGGAAGTGAGGACTGCAGATGCTGGAGATCAGAGCTGAAAATGTGTTGCTGGAAAAGCGCAGCAGGTCAGGCAGCATCCAAGGAGCAGGAGAATCGACGTTTCGGGCATGAGCCTTTCTTCAGATTTAGGCTTACATGAGTTACAGTAGATGTTCAGGCTTCTCTTCAGATTTCTGTTAAATGTTGATATTCATTGAAAATACCTCTGAGATGTCGTATCAGAAATCTCGTCTTCCAGCCTGAAATTGTTACTTGACTGCTCCATCCCTCCTGATGCATACCTCCCCTCCACCATCTCTCGCTTCCCCTCACCTCTTCTCCCGCCCCCCATTTAAAAAAAAAATTGTAGTTATTGTCAGCCGTGCCTTATTCTCTGGAATTCCCTTTACGATTCTCCTTGTAATTCACTCCTTTGGCCAATGTTTTGATTACCCATCCTAATATCTTCTATTTTCACGACAATATTTGAATCAAGGTTTTGCAGTTGCATATTTCCTGTCTGCAAATTATAGCTTCTAATGTCATCCTTTTTGGTTGCTATTACCTCAACATGGAAACTACCTACAGAAACATTGCTGTGGGGAACTTCCAATATATCTTACAGAGTCAGTCATATGACACGGAAACACACGCTTCAGTCCAACCAGTCTATGCTGAACATAAATCCAACTAAACTGGTCCCAACTGCCTGCACCTGGTCCATATTCCTCCAAACCTATCCTATTTCCTTTTAAATCTTAAAACTGTTCCCACATCCACCACTTCCTTAGGAAGTTCATTCCAGACATGAACCACCCACTCTATTTAAAATAGTTGTTTTGGTATTGGCTTTTAAAGAAAATAAAGCCCATACAGAATGCACAATAAAAATTATTTAATTGCCAATTGAGTTTACTTTTGATTTTAGTGCCTTACTTGGGAAAAAGAAAAGGTTGAATGATACTCCATTCACTGAAACAAAACAGAAAATGTTGGAAATACTCAGTGGGTTTGGCAGCCCCTGGGGAAACAGACTTAACATTTCAGGTTGTTGACCTTTCTTCAGAGTATGTGTTAATCCAAAATTTTATTTTACATTTCCACTGCCCATGATATTTTGCTTTTATTTTTCTGAAACAATTTTTGCCCATGTCCAGCAAGACCTGAACAACACAGCCTTCGGTTGTTTAGTTGCAAATAATATTAGTACTACAAAGTGTAGGCAATAATGATTTCCAACTTAGAGTCTAAACCTCTCCTTTTGATATCAATGACCTGAAAATTGCTGAACTCGTCACCATCATCGTCTGGTAGTTCACAGTTCTCAAAAACTGAACTGGACTAGCTGTATAAATACTGTGGCTTCAAGAGCAAGTCAGAGGCTAGGAATTCGGCAGCAATTCCCCAGTACATGCCTAACATTGATAAGTCAACAGTGTGATGAAATACTCTTCACTTGCCTGGATGAGTGCCTCTCCAACAATAGTTAAGAAGTTTGACACTGTCCAGTGAAAAGCAGTCAGCTTGCACCACCTTTACTCCCTCCACTGGCACATCATCAACAATGGGTGTCACCTACAAGTTGCACTGAAGTATTTAACATGCCAATACTGTACTGACAGCACCTGCTAGCCCCACAATATCTAACACAGAAGAACAAAGGTAGCTGGCACACAGTAATACTGTCACCTGCAAGTTCCTCTTCAATCTCTTACCATTGTTTGTTCTCTGTTCCTGGATCAATATCCTGGAAGCTTCTAACAATTACCTACTCAAGCAAATGGGGGGATTGGCCAGGAACACTGGTCTGCCAACAATGCTCGCTTCTACAGACATTCTTTTAAAATTGAGGCATCAGTTGTAAGAATGATATTATCTTAGAATTGTAATCTTATTTGCAACAGCTATTAGAAATAGTAGTCATATATATCATCTTTTCCCATTAAATGGTAATATTATGGTGTGTAATTACAGATCACTATTCCCAAAGGTGAGGTGAAGACTTCTGTCAGTTCAGGTGAGTGTGTTCTTCTCAGTCTGAGCCTCACAGAAGTAGACATGTTGTTCATATGAACTGGGTAATTGAGGATCCATTGCAGCCTTCATTCAGAGTGAAATAATATAAATGTGGTATAGACATGCAGCCTGCACTCTGCAGAACTGCTAGTCTCAGTACCTGAGATTTTTGGAGAAATGGAAAATCTCGAAGACAGTAATCATAAATTAATAGGTACTTTTTATTCATTTTTACATGATATGTCGGTGTTCCTGGCAAGGCAAACATTTATTTCCTGTCTGAATTGCACTTGAACTGATTGGCTCTCTTAGAGGAAGTTATTTCTCAACCACACTTCTTTAGTATGGAATCACATGTAGGCCAGACTGGCTAACGATGGCAGATTTCCTGAGCGATATTCGTGAACTAGACGGGTTTTTATAATGATGAACACTGTTGGACAAGTCTTTAATTCTGAACTTTATTGAATTCAGATTCCATCATGTTCCCAGACTATTTGCATGATGCTCTGGATTAATAGTCCAGTGATAATATAATGCCACTACCACCTGAAAAATTTTGAAATTAAGTGAAATACAGTTACGGCTGATTGAGTGAGAGCAGAGCTATTGTTGCTGTTCCACTAAGTAATGTTGATATATTTTGTGCTGCGCAGATTGTTCTTTTACAGTTACTTTGTAAAAAGCTATGCTGGGAGCATCAGCTTGTCAGAATTTTTCATTATTCCATCAGATTCATTAAACAAATGTTTCTGCTATACTTTCTTGGATATGCTGGTCTTATAACTGGTGAATTAATTTTAATTTTGAACAATGCAATATGTTTATGGAATCTTAAATTTGCTACTGTTAAAATGCTCAATTTTACTTTAACAGGTCATAATGGACACTAGTCTTGTTCTCGCAAGGTATCAGTAATAAGCAATCCCATTGCAATACATTTGGAGCTTTGTTGCATTAATTTCATGTGTTAATTTTTGAATGGTAATTTTTAATTGAAACTTTTGAAAGACTTCATTCATTGATTTTTTTTTAGTTTAATCACTTGACTTCATAGATGACAATAAATTGTGCATATACGAATGAGAAGAATGGCTAGTTAATCTGTTTTGAAGGCATTAGTTAAGGAATTAATGTTGGTATTGTATATGCAGATCTCCCTTGTCCTTAGTCCCATGGGATATTTCACAATCACCTGAACAGGAAGATAGAGCCTTGGTTCATGTTTGAATGATGGTACCTTTAACAATGAAGCTCACCCTCAATAGACTGGCTATTCATTTGACAATACCTTCCAAACCCACGAACACATCATATAGGACATGGGAACAGCATCTGCAAGTACCCCTCACAGTTACCCACTATCCTGACTTGGAAATATATCACCATTCTTTCATTTTAACTGGATCAAAATCTTGGAACACCCTTCATAACAGTACTTTGGATCTACCTACAACTGTGATTTGTAGCAGTTAAAGAAGGCACCTTGTCGACTAGGGATGTGTAAAAATGCTGGCACAGTCATGAAAGTCCTTTTTCCATGAATGAATAGAAACCAAAACTGCATTGAGATGTGATACTAAATTATATGTTCACGTTTTGGACTCGCCTTGAACCAACAGCTTTCTAACTCCAAACTCAGAGTGCTGCTGACTGACCCATCTCCCCTTTCATATAGGTCTTGAACAATGTCCTTCGAAGTTTGTGTCCAGACGTATTATTCTCATTGGAGATTAGAGTCCAGTCTGTCCTTTAGGTGTCGAGGAGGTTATGGATTCAAGACCTAAGCGGGTAAAATAGATTGATGTGTCAGTACAGCGCTGAAGGAATGCTGCTCCATTTGAGGTGGTGGCTATTGAATGAAGCAACATCTGTTCTCTTAAGTGGCCAGAAAAGTTTTATTACACTTTTGAAAGAAAAACTTCGGCTAACATTGTATCTGACTTGATATCACGGAAGCAGATTTGATTATTTATCTCAAAGCTGATGTGACTGCTTATAAATTAGCTGCTATATTTGCCTACCTTGCAACAATGCTCCAAAGTAAAATCCAATTTGTCTCCCATATTGTGGATTTGGTAATCTGGTGCCTGTGTTTGCCAGTACTCCACACCGCTAAAGATTATTGACCAGCTACATTAATTAATAGAAGTTGGATTTTTCCCCCTCACCTAAATAATCTATAATTCACTGTACTAATGTTTATTTCTTTATACTTTCATGGAATGTGGGCATCATTGGCAAGGACAGAATTTATTGCCCTTGAACTAATTGACTTGCTAGGCCATTCCAGATGGTAGTTAAAAATTAACCATATTGCTTTGTGTTTGGAGTCAAATGTTTGGCAGACCAGGAAGGGTTGGCAGATTTCCTTTCCTTAAGGGCATTAGAGAATCAAATGATAGTTTCACTGAAGAAGACCATGAAACTAGTTTTCAACTCTGGATTTATTTATTTAACATAAATTCCACCAGCTGCTCTGTTGGCTTCTCCAAACTTTCTTTATGTTAAACTTCAACAAGGTTTTCAACTTGGTTTTTAACAGGGTACCTGAATATGGATAAATGGAGTTTGCTGCAGTTGGAAGTGAAGTGATAACATTACTGGGTTGTTCGTCCACAGCCCCTAGTGAATAGTCTGGGTATGTGGGTTTGAATTTCACCATGGTAGGTGGAAAATATGGAATTAAAAGCTAGACCATCGGTGACCATGTTTATTGCCACAGAAACGCATCTGGTTTACTAATATCGTTCATGGTTTGGCTTGCTTATGAGTCCAGACCTAATGCCATTGACTCTTAGCCGCTGTCTGGGCAGTTAGGAATGGGTAATAAATGCTGGCTTAGCCAGTGACAACCACATTCCATGAACGAATTTTAAAAAAAGTGTACAATCCACATCAGTTAATTGGAAACGCCATAGATTTCTGTTACTTGGAGAAAAAAATGCACATCCTGTCAAAGCTATCAGGATAGACACAGAAGCAAATCTGTATTCTCAGCAATTCTCTAGTTGGACAACCAAGGACTACTTGTATAAGTATGCTGCTTCATGTCTGCCAAACACCCTTCCAATCAAACAAGTCCAGGTCACTTTGAAACGGATCATCTATAGCAGTACAAGAAAGTTCATAGTCAGTGATGCATGTGCCCAGTATTGTCATATTTCAAATGTTGCTGGTTGACTTTACTGAAACAAGATGTTCCTTCTTTTGGCACACAGTTGTCTCCAAAGCAAATGTTCAATCTCTGCAGTCTCTGCTCATTGTTATGTTTCCAGTGGAATGTCACACTCCATAATTGTTGTCTTCAGGTTATCCTTGAAATGTTTCCACTCCCTGCAACTGTTTTAGGAACTTTGTAAATGTTCAACATGAAAAGAGCCATTTTTTTAAAAACAAATCTTCAAGCATCAATACTTCATATCTTGCAAATTATTCTAAGAGTGTTTATAAAGTAAACAGTTATCTTTAGTTCCTATCATGTAATATGTTGCAACTTGGCTACTGTCCTTTTTCAGAGAAATAAGACATTGCTTCAGGTTCTGACTATTTCACCTTTGTTTGCTGTGCAGTTCTGAAAATACTAAAATGAATTGACTTTCAAGTAAATAGTTAATTTTTTGGTGCATTGTTGGGAGATTGAATGGCACATTTATGTTCTATGTTCGTAATGTAAGTATAGTACTGACTTTGGTCAGTGCCTTCAATAAACGTAATGACTGTAATTACGTGTACTTTATCAATTGTAAGAAAAGAGGCTGACTTCTATCTCTTTCAAAATACTGTACGGACTTTTCTCTTCTGAATTTCAAGCGGAACTTCTTTCTCCCAACTTGAAGTAACTTGTTCTGGATGTGTCAGTAGACGATGTAACGTCTTCGATTATTTTAATAGCCTACACCATTCCTGAGCTTTTAAAAGAACTCAGGAATTAAGTAATGACATAATGCCACATCTAAACGTCGACTGTAAAGTTACAAATGTGTGTGGGAAGTTGTGATAGCTTTTATGTAAGCTGCACTGCAGTGATGTTTTGTGGTTGAATTTACTGTGGTTTTTATTGTAATCTTTCACAGAAACTAAATGGAGTTCAAATATCGGTAAACTTGTGTTAAAATTATTGACTATAATTTGATTAATTGGCAATCTTTTGCCTCTTTGGATGTGACCTTGTGTCAATTATTTGGTCAGCTGCGATGTTAAGAATTCTATAATGAAGCAGATGATCACTGACAGATCGTTGTTCTTGTAGTAGATGGAGTATTTCTTTTCCAGAATTCTTTAAGAGTTTCTGAGCAAATTGTAGAACAATGAAGTTTGCCACAATAGTAAACACGAATCTCAGGAAAAAAGTCTGAAGTGATAAATTGACCAATTAAATAAGTTATCAGTAAAAATGACCATTAATAAAGTTGCAGGCGACAGGGTGAACTAATAAGATTTTTTTTTGTGTTTTCAGTTAAGAAGCTAGAGATAGAAAATTAGTACTCAGCCCCAAGTCCTGATTACAAGAAAATGTTGGAGATTGAGGCCAAGTTAAGGATGGTCAGCTAATGCTGCTGGTAGGGCACACTCCATGCTGGCAGCCTTTGTTGAATTCACATGAAATTTGTGTTGGGTTATCCTTCAGTCTAGGTTTTCCACCTCTCACGGGTTACTTTAAAGATGTTTTTATAGTGCGTTGGTGGGGTATAGAAGCATGGGGTGTACAGCTCAGTCCCACCTACTCACTCACCCACCAGATCCCCTGTCTCTCACATAGGCACTCTCAGAGACAGGCAGTCTCAGACCCCTGCAGGTATTTACTAATCAGTTGTTCAACCTAATCAACCTGTTCAGAGATGTTATTCACCTCCAGACCAGGTGGGACTTGAACCTGGCCCAGAGGTTAGGATGCTACCTTTGCACGACAAAAGCCCAAACCCATAGTCAACTGTACCTCAGCCACCAATCACTGCTGATGACTGACCTGCAATTTCTCTCTCTCTATCCCACACTCTGCCACCCCCACTTCTCAATTGTAAATCTCCTCCTGCCCAAGTCAATGTTCTCTTGAAATTCTCCTGATCTCCTCAGCTTTTGGACAATTAAACCACTGATATTGTGCGACTGCATGTCTCCTGCATTAATGAGCCTATCGGCAGCAAACGCATAGAGAAACAGCCTCTGATTAAACATTCTTTGCATATTTATCCAGTTAGAATTCCCTGTATTTTGAATAACAGCTCAGAAAGCCAGATTGTAATCTGTTGGACAAGCCTGCTCTGGCAGTATTGGTCACCTTGCTTAAGGGACAGTAGACTTGTTTAGAGGAGATACAACTGAAACTCACTAGGCAGATTCATCTGATGCAAGTGCTCTCCATATGAGGGTTGATTAGTAGTATACTCTAGGATTTAAGAGCCGCTGATTGAGATATATAAGATTCCGACGTATTGATACAGTACAGACTGAGTTGAAGGAGTGAGGTGAAGTCTAGTGTTGCAGAGCAGAGAATATGTGCATGAACAGAAGACGGTGCTATGAGGAATAGTTTTGAAGCAAGATTGACAGTTTTGAAACTGACAAGCGAAGTACATCATTCAGTGAAATCTGAAGAAATTGAACGTAATTGGTATAGTGAAGACTGAGGAATGGAGGTTGCAGTGGAGTTGATCACAGGTGCTGGAGAAAACCTTGAAGTGATGAGGATGTGAAACATTTCACCAGTAGAAGGACCGCGATGAGGTGACAAGAAATTTTCAATGTTAGACAGGATGTTGAGCAGGATGCCAAATGAACATTTCCTAACTTAGCTTGAAATTGACTCTCAGTCAGATGCTGATGGAAACTGTATAGGATGATCACAGTCTTTTTTCAATGTTTGTTTAGATTAGATTAGATTCCCTACAGTGTGGAAACAGGCCTTTCGGCCCAACTAGTCCACACTGACCCTCTGAAGAGTAAATCATCCAGACCCATTCCCCCTAATTAATGGACCTAACTCTACGGGCAATTTAGCATGACCAATTCACCCAACCTGCATATCTTTGGACTGTGAGAGGAAACCCACAGGGGGGTGTGCACATTCTTGCACAGGGAGAATGTGCAAACTCCACACACAGTCGCCCGAGGCTGGGATTGAACCTGGGTCCCTGGCGCTGTGAGGCAGCGGTGCTAACCACTGAGCCACGGTGCCGCCCAATACGTGTTTGGAGCAAGTATTGTGTCTTCCAGATATTGATAAAGGATATGAAATTGAAAAATACAGGCAATGGATGATTAGATTAATTAAGATTAATTAATTGGGCGGCACGGTGGCACAGTGGTTAGCACTGCTGCCTCACAGCGCCGGAGACCCGGGTTCAATTCCCGCCTCAGGCGACTAACTATGTGGAGTTTGCACGTTCTCCTCGTGTCTGCGTGGGTTTCCTCCGGGTGCTCCGGTTTCCTCCCACAGTCCAAAGATGTGCAGGTTAGGTGAATTGGCCATGCTAAATTGCCCGTAGTGTTAGGTAAGGGGTAAATGTAGGGGTATGGGTGGGTTGCGCTTCGGCGGGTCGGTGTGGACTTGTTGGGCCGAAGGGCCTGTTTCCACACTGTAATGTAATCTAATCTAAGATATAGGCGTCCTCCGTGGACGTGCAAAATTCTGACTGTGCTACTTGATGATGTAACTAATATAGTACATATTTTATATGTATAATATGCGCTAGAAAGTACAAGCAGAGGAGGGGTCCTTGGCAGCAAATGTAGTAATTGTGGCATATGAAAGACTGAACAAAGTGACTGTATTATTCTGGAGGTAAACTTGAGACAAGTTTAGAAATTGTACCACCTAAGGCTGTGGAATAAAAGGTTTTGACGACAGAGTCCTAACTCTGACAAAGCTGGCTGTTCAATTAGCTCTATCTACACAATTGCACTTTTTCCATTTTATCTTCCCCATTCACCACATTTACTCAATACTTACATAAATGATTTTGCAGACTGAACCCTTGAGCATGTTCTCATAACCTTCAGTGGAAAACATTCTGTTGTGCTTTGCTGTCAATGGTAATTCTCTATCTTGTGCTGCCTTATTACTGACATAGTAATCACTGTAAAACCAAGCTGTACTGTTTTTACGTTGACAAAATTATTACGAAATGTTGAAAATCCCTTTTTGACTCTCATTAACCTTCTCTGTTTTAAAGAGTTTTTAAAAACTTTCTAACTGTAATCTGTCACTCTTCTATTTACTGTAGTGTGTCAGAACTGGACCTTCCCATTTCTGGTATCCATCTTATGACTTTTCTCCATTTAGTTCTGTCATCCTTTTGAGTATTGTTGGGCCCAAGTCATTCGTCCTCATGCTTGCCAGATGCATACTCATAGTTGCATTTTCGCTTTCAATTTTTTAAACTATTGAGCCAAAATAGTAACTGCCTCTCCAATTTCTTTAATACTTTTATTTTTCATCTCACTTTATCTAAATGTTACTCCTTGATAATAGCATCATTAATTATTAGTTGTACTATGCTGATTAACTTTTAAGCTTTGGCTTATGGTTGCAAATCTTTAATTGCATTATTCAGCTCTCCCCAATATTCAGATGCCTCTACTCAAACTCATTTAACTTGGAAACATTTCAGCAATCTGTTTGACCACCAGCTGAGTTTTGAATCATGTAATCACCTATGACCAAGGCTTGAGTCAGATCTCCAGGCATTCTTTATTTCTCTCTACTATGGCCTTTCCACATTGAACTCTTTATCTGTTTCTTCGCTTCATGGATTGATTATGCAAACCTCCATTCATCTAATTCAGAACATCATGATATCAGTTTTCTGCACAAAGTTGTTATTTAAGTAGAACACAATGCAGATCTATGTAATAAATGTATGCAACCGGCAAACCTTACCGTGATGAACAAGAGCTTTTATTACTGGGTTTTAGAGTTAGGTTCTACATGGTATTCATCGATGCATCTCATCCGACTACTTATTAAATGTTCTCTCAAATCCAGATGAAGTGTAGAAACCTGGCCAACAGGTAAGTGCTAGGCCAATGATTAAGATTCATTTTAATAAGGTAACTTCCCAGTCGGTCTAAATTAGACTGTTTGTGTGTTTAGTGTTGGCGTAATGTGCATGTTTTATATAGAGCAACTTCAATATCTGTATTAGATCAACATGTGTGGATAAAGTTGGGTGTTCTGACAAAAACAGAAAATGCATTTCTGTTGAGATTTTTTTTAAGAAATGCGCATGATCATCTAATATTGAAATATGCAAAAATGTACATTATGCTGAAATACTGCAAATGGCCTGATTTTTGCAACCAGAGGAAAGCTTCTCACAAAGATCTTTACAGTGGGAACTTCCCCTTTGCCAGATCAGTTGTGGAAGTATTTGCATATAATATGGAAATTAAAAGCACTGAAAATTATAGAGTCATAGAGATGTACTATATGGAAATAGATCCTTGGTTCCAACCCGTCCATGCAGACCAGATATCCTAAATAAATCTAGTCACATTTGCTGACATTTGGCCCATATCCCTCTAAACCCATCGTATTCATATACCCATCCAAATGCCTTTTAAATGTTGTAATTGTACCATCCTCTACCATTTCCTCTGGCAGCTAATTCCATGCATGCACCACCCTTTGTGTGAAAAAGTTGCCCCTTAAGTCCCTTTTGATCTTGCCCCTCTCACCTTAAACCTATGCCCTCTAGTTTTGGATTCCCCCACCCCAGGGAGAAGACTTTGCTATTTATCCTATCCATGCTCCTTGTGATTTTATAAGCCTCTATAAGGTCACCCCTCAGCCTCCGCCACCCCAGAGAAAACAGCTCCAGCCTATTTGATCTCTCCCTATAGCTCAAAGCCTTGAACCCTGGCAATGTCCTTGTAAATCTATTCTAAATCCTTTCAAGTTTCACAACATCCTTCCTACAGCAGGGAGACCAGAATTACATGCTGTATTCCCATAGTAGCCTAATCAATGACCTGTGCAGCTGCAACATGACCTCCCAACTCCTACACTCGATGCACCGACCAATAAAGGCAAGCAGACCAAAGGCTTTCTTCATTATCCTATCTATGTGCGACTCCACTTTCAAGGAACTATGAACCTGCACTTCAAGGTCTCTTCGTTTAGCAGCACTCCCCAGGACCTTACCATTTAAGTATATAAGTCCTGCTCTGATTTGCCTTTTCAAAATGCAGCAGCTCACATTTATCTAAATTAAACTCCCATCTGATCAAGATCCCATTGTACTTTGTAATTTTTGCTGTCCACGACACCTCCAATTTTGGTGTCATGTGCAAAATTACTAACCATACCTCCAATGTTCTCATCCAAATCATTTATGTAAATGATGAAAAGCAGTGGACTCAGCACCGATCCTTGTGGCACACTGCTGGTGACAGGCCTCCAGTCTGAAAAGCAACCTTCCACCACCAGCCTCTGTCTTCTACTTTGAGCCAAATTCTTCACTTTTAATTAAAATCTTTACATCAATAAAAATAATAATATGGGAAGATTACATGGAATTTTTTTTATCAATGTGGTGAAATTTGACATTGCGTGTGGAAAAATAGTTTTTCAACACCAGGATGCTAGCAATAGTAATGATGATAGAAAATCAATTTGAAAATCAAATAAGGTGTAACTTTTGAATTTATTTTAGTGTGTCTAACGATGTAATAGTGGACCTTCTTGTCAATTCCTGTTTGCAAGGCAGATATAGCAATCTGTGAACTCCTCCATGACACATCCTATGAAAGAGCACACGCTCACTCAAAAGTAATTGCTAAATTTCAATGTTGCTTTTTGCATGTCTGAACTCCTAATGTTGCTGACAGTTTATGGAGTAATGACAGCAAATAGGGGCTATTTTGCTGGTGTTGCTGCAGCAAAATCTAGGCCAACAATTAAAAAAAATCAATGTTTTATAAACAGAGTACATTAGAAAGAATGCATTAACAATATTTTAAGGTTTGAAATGTATGTTACCTCACATAACATGATACATGTATTGTACCTTAATTGCAAATCTTTTCACTTTGTTTTAGCTTTTCCAATTTGGCTACTATAGCCATGTGCAACCACAATCAAATGATGTTGTTAGGTGTGACCAGAAAGATGCACAGTGTCAGTGCTGTTTGCATTTGTAAATTGTTGAAATTGTAAAATCCACATTAATTGATCAGCGTGTCCCTTGTATGGTAACATTACATCTGATCAGAGGAGAAATTGATAGTTTTAAGGAATGTTTTTTCTTCACTAAAGTCTTAAATGGTCAGATTTCTTCATGGTGATTCATAAATATTGCTCCTTTTTTAGTAAAAAAAAATCAGTTTGATTTGATGTGCACATCCTCATGATGCATATGTTTAATTAATATTAATTACCTCTGAATCTCATTGCTAATCACCATCCTTTATCATCCCATCTCTACCTTATGCTTTATGCTCCTGATAATAGGAGAAAGTGAGGACTGCAGATGCTGGAGATCAGAGCTGAAAAATGTGTTGCTGGAAAAGCGCAGCAGGTCAGGAGCATTAAAGGAGCAGGATAATCGACGTTTCGGGCATTCCTGAAGAAGGGCTTATGCCCGAAACGTCGATTCTCCTGCTCCTTTGATGCTGCCTGACCTGCTGCGCTTTTCCAGCAACACATTTTTCTGCTCCTGATAATGCCAGTATTTGCAGGAAGGTAGTTCCAGGGTGTTATCTATTCTGTTTGGCATATATTGGCATGTTTGAGTAAGAGGATCATGCCAGGCACGGAAACACACAGCAGATATTCATCCTTTGAAACGTTTGGAAAAAAAAATCACAGGTGTTGGGGCGTGTTGGGGCGGTGATAGCCTAGTATTGCTAGTCTATTAATCGAGCGACCCATGCAGAATTTTGGGGACCTGCATTTGAATCTCGCCATGGCAGATGGTGGAATTTGAATTCGATAAAAGTCTGGAATTACGAGTCTAATGGTGACTATAAAACAAATCTGGTTCACTAATGTCCTTTTGGGAAGGAAACTGCTGTACTCACCTGACCTAGACCACGTAACTTCAGATCCACAGCCATATGGTTAACTCTTAACTGCCTTCTGGGCACTTTAGGATACATAATACATGCTGGCCTGTCCATAACACCCATAGCCTATGAAGGAATTAAAATGAAAAGGCATGATTAAACGAAATATACAGGAATACTATCAGAGTTCCTATGGAAAAACATAGAATCAGGGCTATTTTTGTTTCCTGTGCTTATTTTTCCACACTCTTGCACATGCAATTATACAGTAGACCAGTCTGAATCGTTGTGAGTGTTGCTAATTGTATGTAACAAATTAAAACTATTTACCACGTAATGAAATGTTCTTTGATGATTACACATTTGTTAATCAACAGTACATATTTTGTTTTCATACTAATGTATTAATTGTTCAGTGATATCAGTGATGTGTGAGATAGCCACTGCAGTAAGCCTAACAATGTTCCCAAAAACAATAGTGCTCAAATTGATTTAACATGTTAATTACCAATACATGCCATGCACTAATTCGTGAAACTTAGTCTTTACTGTTTAAAGTAAAGTTTCATTTTATCTGCCTTAGATTTAAACCAAATTTAAGACAGTTATCAACAGTTGCACACAACTATTTCTTACATTTGCATTTTTATTTGTCAAAATCAAAACTGAGTAACCATCAAAATGCATTAACTTGTTAACCCTTCTAATGCTGAAGCAAGCAGTTAACAAGAGCGTTTTTTTTAACTTTCCTATGCATGGTTCCAGATGATATTCAGATCATTTTTTAAAATTTTACTTTAAGATGGATTTAACTCAGGACTGGAAATTGTGGTTGTATTAGGAGATCCAATACATGAGCAAAATGTTGGAATAACAAAAAAAATGCATCTTTTGAACTCACCTGTAATTTATAAAAATAAAATGAAATCCAAAGTAATTGCAATTAAGTTTGGCTGATTAGAATGTGGAAAGCTTTCTACTGTTTGTGACTGGACACGCGAGCAGGCTATATAGCATTTCCAATTTTACAGAATTTAGCTTTACCTAATTTATTTTTGCTTGGATGTTATCTGTGCAGAAATCAACACCATGCTTCAGACTAATAAATCAAAATACTTGATAGACTGTGTGGGTCCTTCCTACAGAAATGTGCCCTACTTGCCTAAATCCAGAAAGTAAAGTGTGAGAGTTCATAGAGCCATGGATTAGGCCAACTGATGTTTAACCAGCTATGGTACTTCTGTCAATTTGCGGAATAGTATAAAAGTGTTTAGCAGAAGGAGCATTATTCTGACATCGTTTTGACAATTGTCACTTGCTTTCAGAAAATGGTGTCAGCTTTCTTTGGGATTGATTCGTGGTTCAACATCATTTCCAGAAGACCTGGTTGTCAGGTTATTTTGCACAGTAAGCTGCAGTCTAACTGTTGAAAAAGGGGTTGAAATATGAAACTTGTTTGTTCCATTCATCTTGATTTCATTCTCATTCCTTTGGGAGTGAGAATTGCATCCATTTTCATTGTGACTGTTAAAACATGACCCAGTTTATCAATTTAGTTTTAAACTGATTTCACAATACTGGTATACGATAAGGTGACCATGAACATCAAATTTTAAATTTATTAAATTAAACAAGCAAAAGTTTGATTTAATTCTTCAACCTTCTAATTACAGAAAATGGCAAAAAATGTTTTGTCCAATGGCAACTTGACAAAAGCTACATTATAACGCACCACCTTGGAGAGTTATACAGCATGGAAATAGATCCTTCGGTCCAATCCCAAAGTCCCTCCTGCCTGTGTTTGGCCCATATCCGTCCAAACATTATCCAAATGTCATTTAAACATTTACCCTCATCCACCACTTCCCTTGGAAGTTCATTCCACATGTGAACCACTGTGTAAATAAATTGTCCTTCATGTTTTATTTAGGTCTTTTCCCCTCTCACCTTAAAAATATGCCTCCAGTCTTAAAATCCCCCATCCTAGGGAAAAGTCATCTGCCATTCACCTTATCTATACCTCTCATGATTTTATAAACCTCTTTAAGGTCACCCCTCAATCATCCATGCTCCATTGAAAAACATCCAGCCTTTCCTTACAACCCAAACTATCCATTCCTGATAAATCATGGTAAATCTTTTCTGATCCCTCTCCAGTTTAATTATATCCTTCCTATAACTGGGCAACCAGAACTGGGCACAGTAATCCGGAAGGGTCCTCACCAACATCCTGTACAACGTCAACATGACATCCTAACTCCTAAACTGAATCCATTGTCTCAGCATGCTCCTGCCCCACTGAACTCATCTCTACCTTCCTCGACACTGTCCTATCCCCCCTAGTCCAGGAACTTCCCACATATGTTCGAGACATCACCCATGCCCTCCACCTCCTCCAAGACTTCCGTTTCCCCGGCCCCCAATGCCTCATCTTCACCATGGATATCCAATCCTTCCACACCTCCATCCGCCATGACCAGGGCCTCCAAGCCCTCCGTTTCTTTCCTCTCCAGACGTCCCCAACAGTACCTTTCCACCGACACTCTCATTCGTTTGGCCGAACTGGTCCTCACCCTTAACAATTTCTCCTTTGAATCCTCCCACTTCCTCCAGACCAAACGGGTAGCCATGGGCACACGTATGGGCCCCAGCAATGCCTGTCTCTTTGTTGGCTACGTAGAACAGTTGATCTCCCGTAATTACACCGGCACCACTCCCCACCACTTCCTCCGCTACATTGATGACTGCATTGGCGCCACCTCGTGCTCCCACGAGGAGGTTGAGCAATTCATCAACTTCACCAAAACATTCCACCCTGACCTTAAATTTACCTGGACCATCTCCGACACCTGGCTCCCCTTCCTGGACCTCTCCATCTCCAATAATGA
>NC_057737.1:44810893-44831451 GCF_004010195.1 Chiloscyllium plagiosum | reverse complement strand
ACATTCATCCCCTCCCCCACTCACCCATTATACTCTATGCTACTTTCTCCCCACCCCCACCCTCGTCTAGCTTATCTCTCCACGCTTCAGGCTCACTGCCTTTATTCCTGATGAAGGGGTTTTGCCCGAAATGTTGATTTCGAAGCTCCTTGGATGCTGCCTGAACTGCTGTGCTCTTCCAGCACCACTAATCCAGAATCTGGTTTTCAGGCGTCTGCAGTCATTGTTTTTACCATCTAAGCAACAAAGACAAGCGTGCTAAACGTCTTAACCACCCCTTCTATATGTGATGCAGACTTCAAAGAACTATGTACCTGAACCTCTGTTCTACAACACTACCCAAAGTTCTGCTTTTAATTGTGTAAGTCCTGCCCTTGTTTGTTTTACCAAAATGCAATAGCTAACATTTATCCAAACTAAACTCCATCTGTTACTCTTCGGCTAGACCTTCAAATAAGGTAATATGTTTTTAACATTGATCATTTGGTCTTCCAATGTCCTTAAGTGTATAATGAATTAGTCTTTCTGTGACGATGCCATCGCTTTAACAAGGTTATTTTGTCCTTGGGTTTTTAAAGATACGTCGTAAAGGCAGAGATGCTGAAATGTCTCTGAAGGAGCCTAGTTTAACAATGGCCAGCTCCCCCAGTTCAGGTTTTTAGTAGTTTGATTTAGTTGTAGCAGGGAAGCTGTTTGCATTGAAGAAATGTTCCAAGTTTCAGATGGTTCCTAACTGGTTTTCTCTCTGAAATCTCTTTGGAAGCTGCTGCAGAGAGAAAAGGTTCCATGCTTCATGAGATGATTCTTGACTGGCTTTTCTCTCTGAAATATCTTCTGCCTGTAAGAACCTGTGTTTGAATTTACTTTGTGCCAAAGGGTGTGTTATGGGATATTGCGGGAATTGGAACAGCTCCTTCATTAAGTTGCGGTATTGAGTCAGTTGAGTTTTCAAATCGTTAAGTTATTCTAACTTCTGTTTTCTTTTGTTCGTGTTTCAACTGTAGTTTTTTTTAAAATTCTGTTTTGCTTTAAGACAAGTGGTTTGACCAGCTGCATCACTCCTGGAATATTCACCTCACGTCTGCCTTTAAAATAAGAAGTAGTTAGGGTCTAGGCTACCTTCTTGAGATATTTTGAAGGGGTCTTGTCTGGTCAATAAGCCCTCCATGTAGCCTTTAATCACATTGTCAAACTTTCCTTCCCCTAATCTGATTATGTGAAATGAATATTTAAAGAAAAGACAGTGATTTGAGCTGCTCCAATGATGGAGACATGAAGTACCTAACCATTTTATGGTCGACAGTTGGAAATCGTTATGCTTCACTATTTAGCTAGTTTTTTAAATCTCAAATGCACTAAAGAACTGTGTTGCATTTTTTAAGATACTGAGTTTAAGATGTAAGCCTGTCATGTAAGTGTATCATTCATGACAGAAACATCAGGACCTGTAGACAAAATAATTTTACTTATTCTGTTGTAATCAGCCCAATGGAAATACTATTTAAATAAAAAGTGACAAGAGGCTACTTCAGAATGAAATTAAATGCGAATATTTGGAAAGCCACTTGCTCTTCTAACTAATCCTGATAATGGTTGTTACTTGCCAGGACACTAGCCACAATGGCCATTATCTTGGTTCCACTAGTCTTGTATCAGCCAGTGCTTTAAGGCTCATATACACCAGAGGAACCCCGATTATCCGGCATTTGATTGACCAGATTTTGGATTATCCAAACAAGATCGCAAGGTCCCCTTGCTTGGCTAACTGTAGTTTCTTTTTCAAGGTTATTGGCTGTGTTCTAATTACCTTGTTTTCTTATCCAATTGATTGTTTCAGTTGCTTTCTAATTAATTATTTTAGTTGTATTGAAATTCATTTTTAGATTATACATATTGGTGTCCACCTTTGAAGCCAACAAGACTAATTAGAGCAGACTAAACTAATTAAATTAAATATTGCTTCAAAGTGTACAGTTTTACCTTAGTTATATCTATCAATTTTATTCCATTCAATGAAAGACAACTGTAATGTCAGTTACAACAAGCACTTATGAATGCAAATAGTATGTTGGCCTTTATTGAAAGAGAACTAGAGTTGGAACAGTAAGTTACAGTCTTACTGCAATTATATAGAGGGCACACTGGAGTATTGTGTACAGTGAAATGGTCTTCTGCATAAAACGTTGGATTCAAAAGACTCGGAATCTGGATTTTGAAAAGGCCATCAATTTGGTCTCAATTGATAGATGGACTTCCTTTAAAGAAAACAGAAATGACTGCAGTGGTGAGGGAAATGTGAATTTGTTCTTGAAGAATGAATTAACTGGAATCAGTTGACTTGTTTTTTCTTAAGTCATAGAGATATACAGCATGGAAACAGACCCTTTGGTCCAACTTGTGCATGCCGACCAGATATTCTAAACTAATCTAGTCCCATTTGCCAGCTTTTGCCATATCCCTCTAAACCCTTCCTATTCATATATCCATCCAGATGCCATTTAAATGTTGTAATTGTACCAGCCTCCACCACTTCCTCTGGCAGCTCGTTCCACACACCACCACTCTCTGCATGAAAATGTTGCCGACTGATCCCTTTTAAATCTTTCCCCTCTCACCTTTAAACCTATGCCCTCTAGTTTTGGAGTCCCACACCCTGGGGAAAAGACCTTTTCTATTTACCCTATTCATGTCCCTCATGATTTTATAAACCTCTATAAGGTCAGCCCTCAGCCTCCGACATTCCTTATAGCCACTCCTTATAGCTCATACTCTCCAACTCTGGCGACATCCTTGTAGATCTTTTCTGAACCCTTTCAAGTTTCATAACATCCTTCCTATAGGAGAGAGACCAGAATTGTACACAGTACTCCAAGAGTGGCCTAACCAATGTCCTGTACACTTGCAATGTGACCTCCCAACTCCTATACTCAATGCACTGACCAATAAAGGAAAGCATACTATCCTTTTGACTTTTGACTCCATTTTCAAGGAGCTATTCATCTGCACTCAAGGTCTCTTTGTTTCGCAACACTCCCCCAGGACCTTACCATTAAGTGTATACGTCCTGCCTGATTTGCCATTCCAAAATGCAGCACCTCACATTTATTTCAGTTAAACTCCATCTCCCACCCATTGGCCCATCTGATCAAGATCCCATTGTACTTTGAGGTAATCTTTGCTGACCGCTACACCTCCAACTTTGGTGTCATCTGCATACTTATTAACGGTACCTCTTGTGTTCACATCCAAATCATTTATATAAATGACGAAAATCAGTGGACGCTGCATCAATTCTTGTGGTACATTGCTCGTTACAGGCCTCTGTCTTCTACCTTTGAACCAGTTCTGTATCCAAATGGTTAGATCTACCTGCATTCCATGTGATCTAAGAGAAAGTGAGGACTGCAGATGCTGGAGATCAGAGCTGAAAAATGTGTTGCTGGAAAAGCGCAGCAGGTCAGGCAATATCAAAGGAGCAGGAGAATCGACGTTTTGCGCATAAGCCCTTCTTCAGGAATGAGGGTGTGCCAAGCAAACTAAGATAAAAGGTAGGGAGGAGGGGCGTTGGAAACGCGATAGGTGGAAGGAGGTTAAGGTGAGGGTGACAGGTCGAAGAGGGCGTGGGGGTGGAGAGGTCGGGAAGATGATTGCAGGTCAAGAAGGCGGTGCTAAGTCCGAGGGTTGGAACTGAGAACAGGTGGGGGGAGGGGAAATGAGGAAGCTGGAGAAATCTGCATTCATCCCTTGTGGTTGGAGGGTTCCTAGGCTGTGGTTCTGTTCGCCGAGCTGGGAATTTGTGTTGCAGACGTTTCATCCCCTGTCTAGGTGACATCCTCAGTGCTTGGGAGCCTCCTGTGAAGCGCTTCTGTGATCTTTCCTCCGGCATTTGTAGTGGTTTGAATCTGCCGCTTCCGGTTGTCAGTTCCAGCTGTCCGCTGCAGTGGTCGGTATATTGGGTCCAGGTCGATGTGCTTATTGATTGAATCTGTGGATGAGTGCCATGCCTCTAGGAATTCCCTGGCTGTTCCTGGAGGCATGGCACTCATCCACAGATTCAATCAATAAACACATCGACCTGGACCCAATATACCGACCACTGCAGCGGACAGCTGGAACTGACAACCGGAAGCGGCAGATTCAAACCACTATAAATGCCGGAGGAAAGATCACAGAAGTGCTTCACAGGAGGCTCCCAAGCACTGAGGATGTCACCTGGACAGGGGACGAAACGTCTGCAACACAAATTCCCAGCTCGGCGAACAGAACCACAACAACGAGCACCCGAGCTATAAATCTTCTCACAAACCTTGATTCCTAGGCGGACGATGAGGCGCTGTTCCTCCAGGTGTCGTGTTGCCATGGTCTGGCGATGGAGGAGGCCAAGGACCTGCATGTCTACATTGGGCAGACAGGCCGCCTACTTGCGGAACGTTTCAGAGAGCACCTCTGGGACACCCGCACCAACCAACCCAACCGCCCCATGGCTGAACACTTTAACTCCCCCTCCCACTCCGCCAAGGGCATGTCGATTCTCCTGCTCCTTTGATACTGCCTGACCTGCTGCGCTTTTCCAGAACACATTTTTCAGTTTCCATGTGATCTAACCTTGTTAACCAGTCTGCCTGACTTGCTGTGCTTTTCCAGCAGTGCACGCTCTATTCTAATCTCCAGCAACTGCTTTCATCCATATAGATCCCGCCCAGAGCTCTGCCGTCATCCATTCTCTTTTCTACTTCTTCAAAAAACTCAATCAAGTTAGTGAAACATGATTTCCCATGCACAAAGCCATGTTGACTATTCCTAATCAGTCCTTGCCTTTCCAAATACATGTAAATCCTGTCCCTTAGGATTTCCTCCAACAACTTGCCCACCACCAGTCTATAGTTGTGTGCTTTTTTTCAAATGCCTATTTGTTGAACATCTTATTTAATTACCCAGCAAGCAATGAAAGAGACTTTACTGACAATGCAACCCGATAGCTTTTTTTGGGTTCAGAAATGTCGTAACACAGTCATGGAGTCATACAGCATTGAAACAGACCCTTTGGTCCAACCAGTCCATGTTCCCAAACTCAATTAATCCCACCTGCCTGTGCTTGGCCCATATCCAGGAACAGGATACTGATTAAGAATGATCAGCCATGATCATATTGAATGGTGGTACAGGCTCGAAGGGCAGAATGGCCTACTCCTGCACCTATTGTCTAACCCTTCCTATCTATGAACCTATTCATCCACCACTTCCTCCGGCAGTTCATTCCACACATGAACCAAAACAAAATTGCCCCTCATGTTCTTTTTAAATTTTCCTCTTACCTTTAAAACATATATATGCCCACTAGCTTTGAAACACCCACCATCGTGAAAAAACCCTTGTCATTCACCTTGTCTATGCCCCTCATAATTTTATAAACCTCAATGAGATCACCCTTCAACTTGCTATGCTGCAGTGGAAAAAAATGTCCCAGTCTTTCCAGTCTATTCTTATATCTGAAACCCTCCCATTCTTGAGAACATTCTGATAAATTTTTCTCCTGAACCCTCTCTAGTTTATTAATATCCTTCCTATAACAGTGAGACCAGAGTTGTACGCTATACTTAAGAAGAAGCCTCAACATAACGTCCCAACTCCTATACTCAAAGGTCTGAGCAGTGAAGGCAAGCATAATAAACACCTTCTTAACCACACTGTCTACCTGTGAATAAGAAAGTAGCTAATTCCTAAAGGTAAGCATGCTTCCGTAAAGCTGATATGATTCAGATTAAGAAGCTGCTTGGTGGTACTTTTATTAATCCGAAAATTGGGTGAGTGAAAAACTTATCCAGGCTTTGGTGGATCATTTATTCTGCTTAATGTTGCCAAGTTTTAGCAATTGATAAGATTTAAGGTGGGGAGGGTGGAAGTGTCAGGAATCAGCATTTTATCAAAATGTTTGTTTTCAGCAATTCTGGGTAATAGGTGTAACATAAAACACAACCCATAAATTTTCCAATTTAAGATTTCGCTATTGAATAATTGTGTATGTGAATTTGGTCTTCAGTACATGCTGCACCCGCATGTGACTGTGGCAATATAGCCTAGGATGCTTTATAGTGTTCATGGAGTCCAATAAGGCACTTAGGAAGCCTGTTCTCTAGACTGCCATTGTTTTCATCAGTGTCAGACTCTGGGATTTGTAAAAGTGTCCAAGATAGATTCTTTGTACCACTTCTTCTTCCTCTCCCTTCGAACCTAGTGTACCCATGGCCTCCATTGAGCTTTCCACAATTCATACCATTCAAATCAAGTACTTATTGGATGCAGGCTGTGACTTAGTATTATCTTAAGACCCTATTTACCCCTCATGCAACAAGGCAGGCTTTTCTCAAGTGTTTGGAAAGCAAGAATAATAGTAGACGTGTGAATGTTTGTCAATTCAGTAATTTTTCACATTGGTTTCCATCTGCAAAGACTTTAGACAGGTAAGAGAGATTCACAAACAATAACTCCTAAATTTAATTTGGTTAGGTGAGAACAGGCAAATTGACTGTCAGTTTCATGGAATAATAGCAGTGAACACTGACAGTTTCATTACTGTTGCAACAAATAACGCAGAAACAGACAATTCAATCAACTGATCTGTGAGCAGTAATGCTTCATACTAGACTTCTTTGACCTTATTTTATCTAACTCTATCAGAATACCTTTCTGTTTCTTTCTGCTTCGGGTCTGAATCTGGTTTTCCCTTAAATGCATCTATGCTATTTACCTCAACTAGACTATGGCAGCAAGTTCTTTATTGCTTTTTTACCTTCCATGTAGATACAACCAACCCTTGTACTGATTGATTGTATAAAATTACCTTCTATAAAACTTCTATGCCTGATAAAAAGCTGGTATGATATGATTTATTATATCTTTCATTTTCTTATTGGTATTCAATCAAACTTTGTTAACAATGAAATGGAGATTAGGTTTAGGGTTCTGCAGACTTGGATCGGAAATTGAAGTTCTAATGATACAATTTAGATCTATTTAAATAGCATTAGAGTTATTCACTTTTTGAGAGGCAGCTTTCAACTATAGTTTTTCCAACATGTGCATTTTTTAGGTTAATTTTGAAATATTCAACCATGATTATTTTAAGACCTCTCTGGGAGTACTTACACTGTTAGATTGCGTTGAGCGTGGAAATACAATCTGGGAGTACCTGCTACCTACTCGTGCCATTGTTCAGTTTGTATGCAAGTGTTGTCTAAAATTTATCTACCTGCTACATGAACACTTGGATTTGAAATGGAATATTAATTTTATTTGCTATTTCTGGAGATCTGATGTGAAACATAATTTTACAAAGCTGCTAAGTTTACAATTTGTGAAGTTTTTATTATGTAAATAACAAGTTGTTGTAGATTTAGAATTGTAGTGAAAATAGACTTTGCAAAATCCTTTTGAGACATACACTTCTAAACAATACATAATATAATAAGTCAATAATTAATCTCAAGTTTTGTAATGTTTGCCGGATTTCAATTGCAAGAAATGTGATTTTTGTTGGCTCTGCTCATGCTTCCACATCTTAGTCTCCAGCTTTGTTTTCTGATTAACGATTTTTTGCAAGGGTTTGCACTGTCCATGTAGCACCCTCCGTCCTGGAGGGTGTCTTGTTTTTACTGTATACTATCATACTATTATATGGTAGAAATGACAATAAAAAGCTACTCTACTCTTCTATTACCTACCGTGTATCTTCAGGTTGCTGGTGCACACACATTCCTAAGTATGGAATGCATGTTCCATCATGGTTGCATGCAGACTGCTAATCCAGTCCTGATTTAAGACTGTATTTTTATGCAAAACACCATAATTTGTTTCTATTAGAGTGATTCGTGAAACAAAATTCCATCAGGTTCCTCATTATCCTGCTCTCATGACTTGCACACTGACGCCAAAATGTAATGCTATTGATTGCTGCACTGACCTTCAGTACACGTGGACAAAATTCATGCAGCTTACTTGATGTTTTGGCTTTTGTTAGCTACATACTTGCTCCAAAATTATTCTTAATTAACTGCAGACTCAGTTTTAAATCTCACAGAGGGTCTCTATAAATACATTTTGTATATAATTGAATAGGTACGACACAAGTACCTATAAACTTTGGCAATATCTAACTCAGAAAATTGATTTCCAGAGTTATGACAGCCTTTTGATTTGTCATTGCTTTAGGCACTCCCTCAAGATCAAGGATGACTTTCTTCTACTCTGGAGATATAGGTCTGGAAGTGACTGAATAGTACAGGTTTTTGCTAAAGTGGAGGACGTGAAGGCTCAAATGCTGCTTCCACTTGGTTTCCACATGAGCCTGTTAGAGATTATTGAAATTAGTAACTTCCTTGCAAATGCTGCTGCTTCAATTTGGGCATTTTTAGGAAAGGTTTTCCCATAGTGGCAAGACAGTATTTTTTTTCAGGGAGCCTTTGACGATGTCCTCCTGGTAAACACTTAGTTTGATGGGGGGGGGCATGATGGCTCAGTGTTTAGCACTGCTGTCTCACAGTGCCAGGGACTGGGTTTGATTCCAGCCTCTGCCGACAGTCTGTGACGGGCTTGCGCATTATACCTGTGTCTGTGTGGGTTTCCTCCGGGTGCTCCAGTTTTCTCCCCCAGTCCAAAGAATTAGTTAGGTTAGGTGGATTGGCCATGCTAAATTGTCCATAGTGTCCAGGGATGTGTAGGCGAGAGGCATCAACCAAGGATAACTGTAGAGTAATAGGGTAGGAGAATGGGTCTAGGTGGGATACTCTTTGGAGGGTCAGTGAGGACTTGTTGGGTCAAATGGCCTGTTTCCATACTGTAGGGGTTCTATGATCTATGAAAACAGTTATGAAATTTAGATTTTAAATCTGCATCATTTCACCTTTGTGTAATTGGTGTTTTTATATTTGCTTGGTGTGTTTTACTCACTGATTTTCTTGTCTCTTGACTTGCTTTGTTGCATTCGAGCAACTTTGTTGTTTTGAATCTTTGCTGGAGAGGTGCTACATTTTGACAGGGGATGTAGTCAGTAAACAAGTACATGCGAAAAAGCAACAAACACTTTACTAAAATGCCTTTATGAACTTAACATTGAGCAATAAACATTGCAGGTAAAATGGTGACAGATATGACTTTCTTAAATAATCAGGACTGCTATTACCAATGCCTGAAGTTTAACTGGTCCCATTAAAGTTATTCTGTTGAATGTTACATTCTAACATTGTATTCTGAAGCATTTTAATCCAGCACTACTTATTTTGTTTGATCATTTAAGTTTACTTTGATTAAAATTTTGTCACCTTGTCTTTCCTGGCAAATGTGGTATTGGACTGGGGTGGACAAAGTTTAAAAATCAGACAACAATAGGTGATGGTCCAACAGGCTTATTTGGAAGTACAGATACTAGCTTTTGGAGTGCTGCTCCTTCATCAGGTAGCTTTGGAAGAGGATCATAAGACACAGAAATTATAGCAAAAGATTACAGTATCATGCAATTGATATGATATATTGAACAAACCTAGGTTGCCGGTAAGTCTTTCATCTTTTAGAATGGGTTGCAGGTTTCAGTTCATTAATACGTAAATCCCAGAACTTCTTTCAAATCACATTCTCAAGATAACTTAGGTTTTATTTTTAAAAAGTGACATCTCTGCTCACACAGTGCATTAAAGATGTGAGGTTAGTGTCTGTCTGTATCCCAATCTTGAGTCAGACTGGTTCTATTTCCCAAGTAGGAATTTATAAAATGTTTCATGAAGGAGCATTGCTCCGAAAGTTAGTACTTCCAAACAAACATGTTGGGCTATAACCTGGTGTTATGTGATCTTTAAAAAAAATCAGAGACAGTCCAGCCTTCTGTTTTATTGCATTGTTTGCCACTGAATTCGAACAATCTCTGATACAACTTAAAACACAAATCACAGTTAAAAACATTATTACATACACGATTAACCTTGTGATAGAAATCAGTAGTATTAAGTAAATTACAGTTCAGTCCATTTTTCAACAACTATGCCAGGCTTTAGTCTTTCAACATTTAAAATGAAAAGCAGGCAAGAGTTGAGTTGTAGTAAGTGGAGAGGAAAATGCAAGAAATGCATTCTTACATCATCTAAAGCTTGTAGTTGAGAGATTAGGGGTTGAAGACAGGAATTAGTAAGCACTTGAAGAGGCAGGGATTAATCAAAAACAGTCAGCATAGTTTTGTAAAAAAAAAAGTTAAGTTTTTGAAGAGATGACCAGGTGAGTAGGTGAGGATAATGCATTTGACACAAAGTCCTTGTGCTTCAGCAAATGTTTTGATAAGATAAGATGAAAAAGGTAGGAGTTCGTGGGATACATGAAATGTTGGCAAGTAAGATCCAGAATTAGCTGAGTGGATGGCAGCAGAGGATAATGTATGAAGGGTATTTTTATCATTGGAAGCCTGTGTCCAGTGGGGTTCTGCAGAGGATTACTCTTGAGGCCCTTGCTGTTTGTGGTATATATAATTGATATAGATTTGAATGAGGGACAGTTGATCAATAGGTTTGTGGATGGTATGAAAATTGGAACATTGAGGAGGAATATTAGATTACAGAAGGGATAGTCAGTTGCGCTGACCAGTGCCAAATAAAATTCGATCTGAATAATTGTAGGGTGATGCAGTACAAATAAGGCAAGGGAATACGTGCTGAACTGTAGAACCCTGGGGAGCACTGAGGATCAGAGGGACCTTGTTGTGCATGTACACTTGCCCCTTCAGGGAATGCAACAGGTAGATAAAATGCAGAAGCTACTGTTACAGTGTGACTGCAACATCTTATAAAGGAGTTAATGAGAATGTAAAAGTAGCCCTTAAATTAAAAAGAAGAGTCCTTGAATATTCATAATAGAGACTTCAGTTTAAAAGAAATTGAACCCTCAGGTTCAGCTATTATAACACGTGAGAAATTGGAAACTATTTGGGACAAAGCAGCCTGCTTAATCGACATCTCATTTATTCACCTGAACATTCATTCCCTCCACCAACAATGCACAATGGCAACAGTGTGTGGCATCTACAAAATGCACTGTAACAACTCATCAGTGCTCCTTCAAGAGCCCTTCTCAAAATCTCGGCCTATACAACCTTCAAGGACAAAGGGCAGTAGATGTCTGGGAACATCACCACCTACAAATTCCTCTTCATACTGCTCACAATCCTGACTTTTTTTCAGTGTCATTGGGTCAAAATTATATTCCATCTGCCATCTTCTCCAACTCACTACTTATCTCTATCCCTTTGTAGACTTTTTTTTAAAATCCTCTTTTCAATTTGTTTTTCTACCTGACTTCCAGTTGTCAGAAAATTTAGGTACAGAATGGTTGATGCAATTGACAACCTCCTCTGAACTCGCTAATTTTATTCTGAGGAGAGCTGCTTTATACTGTTGCCTCACCAAGAAACTCTGCATTCAAATCTTGATCCTATCCATTCTCCAGGAAATAATCAGTTTGACCATCAGCAAAATCTCAAATCTGTTTGATCAATTAACTCATTAAAACTTGCTTGCGTGTCTTTGGTCAGTCACTTATCTTGTTCTTATAAACTTAGACATAAAACTTGTGTTCATCGCTTACTGGTTATCCAGTCATCTGTATGATAGTCACATGGCATAATTCCATGACAATCACAAATTCAGCTCATTGATAGTCCACATTATCCAAGGTCTTTTCCCCAGGGTAGGGAAGTCCATAATTAGAGGGCACAGCGTTTAAGGTGAGAGGGGAAGGATTTAAAAGGGACCTGAGGGGCAGCTTTTACACACCATATGGAACGACTGCCAGAGAAAGTGGTGGAGGCTGGTGCAATTACAAAATTGAAAAAACATTTGGTCAGGTACATAGACAGGAAAGGTTTAGAGGGATATGGACTAAATACGGGCAAGTGGTACTAGTTCAGTTTGGAATTGCAGAGGCATTGCTGGTGATATTCCTCAAGGTGCCTGCTGTACATTGTCCATGTTTCTAATCCATACAGGAAAGTTGTTTACACCTTTGCACTGTCAACCATTTACTTTAGTGCTGTGTTTGAGGTTTTTGTCATTGTATGCTCTCTTCCTCAGATGGCTGAAGCTTACACTGGCACTCTGGAGGCACCCTAGCTTTTGGAGCACTGCTCCTTCATCAGGCACTCCGAAAGCTAGTGTGCTTTCGAATTAAACCTGGTGTTGTGTGATTTTTAACTTTGTACACCCCAGTCCAACATCGGCATCTCTAAATCATGACTCTGGAGGCAACAGTGAGCTTTGTTTTGATATCTGCCCTCAAAAAGAGAAAGCTCCCAAGATATGAGAATTGATCTACATTGTCCAGTGACATACTGTGAATCTTGGTAGTTGGAGGGCAGTGTTCACACCAGATTTGTAACAGTTCATTGTGACATTTCTCTGCCTTCATTCTATTTTTCCTCCCTATATTCTAAATTACTCTACAAAAATAACAGTCCTCTAAATTCAGGTGTCTATATTTGTAAGGTGAGTCTTTAAATAAAAGGCATGTATGAATATGATTTTTGAATGTCAGTGTGGAGTGAATGTCCATTCGGTGTCATCAATTATAAGTTGATTACACCAGTCATGAAGAATTGAGAATATTACATATGTATAAATTATCTGGCACTTTGTCAAAATTCAAGTGTAAGTATGTCAGTTGCTTCCAAGATGTCAAAATGTAATAGTGTAATCATTTTCTTCACTTCCTGTTGGGGCCTACTTTTCATAGGGCTTGTTTCTCTAATTCTTTTTCTGAGCTCCTGTTCCCCTTTTAGGAGGGGAAAGGACTTGTACACACTTCAAAACTTTGGGCACAAAGCTAAGTGCTCTAACCTACCTGTCTTGGAATGGAAAGAAAATTGAAGAGCAGACATACAGAAATTAAAAGAAAGGAAGCATGAGAAATGAAAAAGTACAGGATTGTGGTTCCAATAGGAGTATACTCATTAGTTAATCTGGTTTGTTGTTTGGTGATAAATCAAGGGCTCTATCTTCACGTGCCGCCTTCCATCCTCCCTTGAAAACAGTAACTCATACTTGATTATTGCTTCATGGGCAATGGTTGCTTAGAGGTAACGTGCTCAAGTGGTCTACCTTCTTAAGCTCTAACAGTAATGAGTATCAAATTATTCAGATATGGGTACATGACAGCTGGATTACCTCTGTCAGCTATATAAGCTATTAAATAGTAAGTTAAAAATCACACAACACCAGGTTATAGTCCAACAGGTTTAATTGGAAGCACACTAGCTTTCGGAGCGAAGCTCCTTCATCAGGTGATGAAGGAGCGTCGCTCCGAAAGCTAGTGTGCTTCCAATTAAACCTGTTGGACTATAACCTGGTGTTGTGTGATTTTTAACTTTGTACACCCCAGTCCAACACCGGCATCTCCGAATCATTAAATAGTATTAGTTCTTGGGTATTGTTCGAATGTTTGCTGATTTTTCACGATTTTACAGTATTTTTAAACATTTTTGGTTTGGAGCTGTGAACTGTAAATTGAGAGCTGAAAGTGACCTTTGAACTTTGAACTTTTGGCACAGCAGCTTGTGGGTTTTTTAAAAACATGAATGAACAAGCTGTTAGTTGTTTCTGAAGCCAGGCCTGAACGTTAATTGGTACAATTCTGGAGAGGCCGACTGGTCAAGCAGATGGCAGATGTTGAGTGTTAATTTGGACCTCGTGGGGAGATGGTCAGTCTGGCAGGGAGAAGTTGGGGTTTTGAACTAGTTTTTGAACTGTGTTTGGGTTAGAAGGATTCTGCTTGCAAAATCTAGGAGACAGTGGTTTGGATTTTCCCTGGTTGTCCCCTCAATCAACTTACTGAAAGTTCAGATAATACACTGTGTTATAAGAATTAAATGAATGTTCCTCAAAGCCTGCCGGAAGATATTTGGATGCATTGGTGTTAGAAACCAAGCAAGATGTAATCCTATATGCCAGTAATGGTATGAATCATGGAAACAGTTTAAGTGAACTGGCTAGTTCCAGCTCATTTATTTTTCTTTCGTAATTTAAGCCTTAACTGTGTCTGTTTTTGAGTGAGAATGGAGAATAGAATTAAAGAGGGTTGGGTTTAAATCTTAAACATTAATTGGATTACCTTGTGGTTTAACTTTGCTATGTTAAAGTACTATATTGATCATAAATTAAGTCTTTGTCTGAGCTATGAACTTGGTGTCTAGTATTGAGCATCAAAAAGTTGTGGTTGGAACCATTAAGATCAATTGTCCAGGTCATTGAGTATCTTAATTTTATTGTGTTGTGAATACGTGGAGAAGGAGACTAATTTGATTTGGCTCTGTTTCCATATTGTAACAGTATACAGCTATGACATTACTGGAAGTTAAACCAGAACAGTAGAATTAGAGCATTCGCGTTTAATAAAACAAGCAATTGCTTTTATTTAGAAGCTTTTAGTATGTAGAGGGCATTAAAGGGAGACTAGATTAGATTAGATTACTTACAATGTGGAAACAGGCCCTTCGGCCCAACAAGTCCACACCGACCCGCCAAAGCGTAACCCACCCATACCGCTACATTTACCCCTTTACCTAACACTACGGGCAATTTAGCATGGCCAATTCACCTGACTTGCACATCTTTGGATTGTGGGAGGAAACCGGTGCCCCCGGAGGAAACCCACGCAGACACTGGGAGAACGTGCAAACTCCACACAGTCAGTCGCCTGAGTCGGAAATTGAACCCGGGTCTCTGGCGCTGCGAGGCAGCAGTGCTAACCACTGTGCCACCGTGCCGCCCACTAAAAAGGATAGTGAGAGCTGTAAAAGAAAAGTGTATAACAAGACACTTACAATTGTAAACATGTTAGTCTTGACAATGTATTAGAAGAGGAAGAGTAGTCAACGGTGGCCTCATCAAAGATGTGTGGATAATATTGCAAATAAATCGGAGTTTGTGTTAGTCCTTAAAACAGAAGCAAGAACAGAAATCACAAGCTCTGCTACTCCTAACAGAGCACAATTGGAGATGTGGACTTGAATGTACACAATTCCTGGGCCCTGCTTTGAAGCAGAGGATAGGATAAAGTCCCAAAATAATAAATCTAGGACTGGAGTTTGCTGAAGTTAAAATAATCAAGAAAACAGTTTCATAAATAAAACAGTGGCACTGAAGGTAAAGGCACGGTCTGATGGTTTCTATCTTGCTGTACGACAGAAAGCTATTTGGTGAACAATAAAACTGTTACAAATCTTTACAGGTTTAAACATTTATGTACAGTTATACAGTACAGGCATACATCTTTATGTAGGGGCAAAAATAAATCTTGAATTAATCCCACACTTGCACGTAATTAAGCACACAAACTTCTTTATTTTGTATAAAACATTATGTTACAAATGATTCCTCCTCTAATTTCCCAATTTATTTGTACATGCTGAGAGCTGTAAAGAGAAGTGTGAAATAAACAATTTGACTTGCATCAACCCATTTAATTTTAGGATTATCCTTTCTTTCCTGCTTTTAGCCAATCAGTTAGTAATCTCTGCTTGCTCATATTATAATGTAGAATAGCCAAGAATGAACAATTATTTCCATAATATTCAGTACACACATTGTCTTCAGAAATCCTGGTGAACAGAATTTCTCTGAATAATTGACAATTAGAATCCCATATCTAATGCCTCCATGAGAACTCATGTTTTAGCAACCAAAATATTTTTAATAACACTTTTCAATTTCTTACCTTCCCAAGTTAAAGAATAACAATTTCCATTGTCATCCTTAAGAAAAGTTATGAAGCCATCTGCACAAGAATATCCATCAAGAAAATTAGTTTCTGCAGCTTTGTTAAAAATGGCTAGTTTCATGTTATGTCACATCCAAGATGGAGACTGAAGTATGGGTTTCTCCATGTTTAACTCTTCAGTGCTATGTTTGCCCTTTGTTTTCGTCATTGTCTATTAACTGCAATGCTGATCTAGTCTAAGTGCCCAACCAATTAAATTGACCAATTGAGCTTCTTCATTTTTCTTTAAATGTATCATTTTTTCTGTGATAATATGATCGAATTAACTAGAATAGAAGTGACAGTTTGCAAATTGGATTGCTAATTTTAAATTATTCCAGACATATTCTCAATTATCTAAACCAATATGTTTCAAAGTCCTTGATGCCTGACCAAGCTCTGCTACTCTTCCCTACCCACCGCGTATGAGATTCCACACTAATCTCCTTAATGACACATTTCTTAAATTATGCAGAGCCATCTCTTAAAAGAACGAACCTGCTTTACAATGATTCCTGAAAGTTTTCCTTTGTGATGTCAGTTAAACATTGGTAGCTGTCGGCAGTTGTTTGTATTTTGCAAAACTGATGTCACTGAAAAATCCCACCCTTTACAAACATGATCCAACACATAGATTTTGGTTTAAATTGATGCTGT
Organism: Chiloscyllium plagiosum; assembly: GCF_004010195.1. Taxonomy (NCBI): domain Eukaryota; kingdom Metazoa; phylum Chordata; class Chondrichthyes; order Orectolobiformes; family Hemiscylliidae; genus Chiloscyllium; species Chiloscyllium plagiosum. The sequence goes on along the minus strand of NC_057737.1, from coordinate 44,815,011 downwards.
TTTTCTTCTACATCTGGTGCCTCTTTAAGCAGTTTCAGAAATGCACTGAAAAGCATCACCTAGCACAACTGAGACTTGTATGTTAATTAATTTCATACTTACATTTGGAAAATATTGACTCCGTAGACCTATCAGGAAAGAATGGATTTGTTAAAGAATAGTCTTGCCCCACTTTGCGTGGAAGAGGTCTTATCTCAAATTTGAGGAAGGTTTTTGAGGAAGTGATGAAGATGATTGATGGTATGGCCAAAGATGTAGTCTACATGGACATTACTAAAGTATTTGATAAGGTCCCTTGGAGAATGTGTTTCGGGACGAGCAGTTAGGGAAAGAGTTAAGTTTGTGAAACAAGAGGTTCAGCTGAGCATGACTCAGATCAGATAAGAACATGCAGTTAACAATGGGGTGCTGGAGGCAAGAGTAATGGGTTAACAAGGTGGAAAAGCATTCATTATGTAGACTCATTTAACAATATTGGAAGAATTCATTCTGTAAGGTCAGTTTAACTAGGTGAAAAGTATTCATTATGTAAAGCCAGGTAAGGTTAAGAACATTCATTGTGTAAACAGCAGATGGTTTAATCTTTACTATTAACACTCACTGTAACAGTCACCCAATCAATATGTATGTTGCCTCATCTGGATGCTCCTCCCTGTAACATGACTATATAATTCATTTAGAAACTGCTCTTCCTTAGAAGACCGTGAACTTATATCTCTGTGCACATGGTCGATCATTCTCTCTCCCTCCAGGGCCTGGAATAAAGATGAAGGGGGTAAAACTACTCTGTTCTCTGAGAGTTTTGCTTCGACTGAAGGGGGATACGGGACGACACCTCATGGTCCAGAGGATTAAGTCACATGGGATCCACAGCGAGTTAGTAAGTTGATGCAAAATTAGCTTGATCATAGAAGATAAAATGTAGTTGTGGAGAGATGTTTTTATGACTGGTGGTGTTCTGCCAGTATCAGTGCTGTTACCTCTGTTTTGAAGTATATACAAATGATTTGGATGACAATGGTGGTGGTCTGATGAAGACGTTTGCAGACGGCATGAAAGTTGGTGGAGTTGTGGATAGTGAGGAAAGTTATCAAAGGATTCAGCTGGAACTAGATCAGTGGAAAGTTAGGTGGAGAAATGATAGATGGAATTTAATCTGGACAAGTGTGAGGTCATAGAGACGTACAGCATGGAAACAGACCCTTCGATCCAACTGGTCCATGCCAACCAGATATACTAGTCTAATCTAGTCCCACTTGTCAGCACTTGGCCCATATCCCTCAGCCTCCAATGCTCCCAGGTAAAACAGTCCCAGCTTATTCAGCTTCTACCTATAGCTCAAACTGTCCAACTCTGGCAACATCCTCGTAAATCTTTTCTGAACCTTTTCTCGTTTCACAATATTCTTCCAATAGGAAGGAGATCAGGATTGCACGCAATATTCCAAATGTCCTATACAGCCACAACATGACTTCCCAACTCCTATGCTCAATTCTCTGACCAATAAAGGGAAGCATACAAATGCCTCCTTCACTATCCTAACTAACCGTGACTCCACTTTCAAGCAACTTTGAACCTGCATTCCAAGGTCTCTTTGTTCAGCAACACTCCCCAGGACCTTACCAGTAAGTGTACAAGTCCTGCTAAGATTTGCTTTTCCAAAATGCAGCACCTCACATTTAACAAAATTAAACTCCATCTGCCACTCCTCAGCCCATTGGCCCATTTGATCAGTAATGCATTTTGGGAAGTCAAATGCAAGAGGAAAGTTTCTAGTAAATGACAAGGGCTCTTTGGGGCACTGATATACAAATGGATCTTCTGGTGAAAGTCAATAGCTCCTTGAAAGTGGCAACACACATGGATAAGGCGATAAAGAAGACATTTGGTATGCTTGTCTCCATCATTTGGGACATTGAGTATAAAAATTGGCAAGTCATGTTGCAGCTGTATAAAACTTTCATCTACATTTGGAGTTTGGTGTGCAGTTTTTGCATGAAAGGAAGGACGTGTGGAGGCTTTGCAGAGAATACAAAAAATTCTGACCAGGATATTGTTAGAGAAAAAGTGGGGGGGGGGGGGTTGGAAAAACTTGGATCATTGTCAGTAGAGCATTGGAAGCTGAGGGGTGCTGAGTCTTTTTCCCACAGTAGAAATGTTATTAGGAGGCAGAGGTTTGAGGTGAGGAGGGAAAGTTTAAAGGAGATGTACAAGGCAATTCTTTACATAAAGGGTGATAAGTGCCTGGAACACATTGAGCATGGAGAAACAGATCTGATCGCAAAGTTGAGAGGCACCTTGGACATTCAGCTGAGCAGGGAATAGAAGGATGTGGACCATGTGCAGGCGGATAGGATTAGTTTAAAATGGCATAATGGTCCAGCTCGTCCATGCTGACCAAGTTTCCCAAGCTGAACTAGTCCCACTTTCCTGCATTTAGACCATATCCCACTAATCCTTTCTTCATGTATCTATCCAAATTTTTAAAAATATTGTAGCTGTACATGCATCTATCACTTCCTCTGGCAGTACATTGCTGATACAAACCATCCACATGTGTAAAGGTTGCCTCTCAGGACCCTTTTAAATCTTTCATCGCCAAACTTTAAAATATGCGCCCTAGTTTTGAACTGCCCCACCTTAGACCTTTGCTATTATTCTTATCTATGCCCCTCGTGATTTTAAAAGGACACCCCTCCATCTCTCATGCTGAGATTTTAAAAAAAAAGTACCTGTCCATCCAGCCTCTCCTTATAATTCAAACCCTCCAGTTCTGGCAGAATCCTGATAAATCTTTCCTGAACCCTCTCTACTTTGTGTAATTCTCTGTGAGAATGACTAATGTTCTGGACACTGAATCACCATCTTTGTATCTGTCCTGTCAGTGGGACACGGGAAGTGGTGAGCTGTGGGTATGCAGTCAGGAAAAAGCTGATGTGGGTGTCCTAGACATTGACACGAAGGCTCACAGCATCAGATCGATCATGGACAAGGAAATAAGGAATGTTGTCTGGCTGGATGACTTCAATTCTGGATTAGTGGTGCTGGACGAGCACAGCAGTTCAGCATCTGAGGAGCAGTAAAATCGATGTTTCGGGCAAAAGCGCTTCATCAGGAATAAAGGCAGAGAGCCTGAAGCGTGGAGAGATAAGCTAGAGGAGGGTGGTGGTGGGGAGAAAGTAGCATCGAGTACAATATGCCTGTCTCTTTTTTGACTACGTAGAACAGTTGATCTTCCGTAATTACACCGGCACCACTCCCCACCTCTTCCTCCGCTACTTTGATGACTGCATTGGTGCCACCTCGTGCTCCCGCGACGAGGTTGAGCAATTCATCAACTTCACCAACGCATTCCACCCTGACCTTAAATTTACCTGGACCATCTTTGACACCTCCCTCCCCTTCCTGGACCTCTCCATCTCCATTAATGACGATCGACTTGACACTGACATTTTTTACAAATCCACCGACTCCCACAGCTACCTGGATTACACCCCTTCCCACCCTACCTTTTGCAAAAATGCCAGCCCTTATTCCCAATTCCTCCGTCTCCGCCGTATCTGCTCCCAGGAGGACCAGTTCCATCACAGAACACACCAGATGGCCTCCTTCTTTAGAGACCGCAATTTCCCTTCCCAAGGGGTTAAAGATGCCCTCCAACGCATCTCGTCCACATCCCGCACCTCTGCCCTCAGACCCCACCTCTCCAACCGTAACAAGGACCGAACGCCCCTGGTGCTCACCTTCCACCCTACCAACCTTCCACCTTACCAACCTTCGCATAAACCAAATCATCCGCCGACATTTCCACCACCTCCAAAAAGACCCCACCACCAGGGATATATTTCCCTCCCCACCCCTTTCCACCTTCTGCAAAGACCGTTCCCTCCGTGACTACCTGGTCAGGTCCACGCCCCCCTACAACTCACCCTCCTATCCTGGCACTTTCCTCTGCCACCGCAGGAACTGCAAAACCTGCGCCCACACCTCCTCCCTCACCTCCGTCCAGAGCTCTAAAGGAGCCTTCCACATCCATCAAAGTTTTACCTGCACATCCACCATATCATTTATTGTATCCGTTGCTCCCGATGCGGTCTCCTCTACATTGGGGAGACTGG
>NC_057737.1:44787177-44810799 GCF_004010195.1 Chiloscyllium plagiosum | reverse complement strand
CACCTATTGTACTCTATGCTACTTTCTCCCCACCCCCACCCTCCTCTAGCTTATCTCTCCCCGCTTCAAGCTCTTTGCCTTTATTCCTGATGAAGGGCTTTTGCCTGAAACGTCGATTTTACTGCTCCTCTGATGCTGCCTGAACTGCTGTGCTCTTCCAGCACCATTAATCCAGAATCTGGTTTCCAGCATCTGCAGTCATTGTTTTTACCTGGATTACTTCAATACCCATCACTGAGTGGTTCAACTTCACTTTGGACCAAGTCAGCTAAGTCCAAAAGAGAATTGATGCTAGACTGGGCCTGTGACAGCTGGCGCAAGAATTAATCAAATGGAAAAACAGACTTGACCTCGTCTCACCAATCAGTTGTATCTACTCGTGAAAATGTTGGTAAGAGTGACCACTGCCCTCCTTGGGTAGACGAAGTCCTGCCTTCACATTTAGGATACGCCCTGTTGTATTGTGTGGCATGACTGTCATGCTAAATGGTACAGATTTTAAATACATCCTACACCTCCAGACTGGGTATCTGTGGTGCTGTGGGACTTCAGAAAGATTGTGTTCAGCCACAATCTCTAATTTCATGGCCTAGCATATCCTCCACTCCAGGAATCAATTAAATTCAGTGAAGAGTGCCAGGTAACATACCAGGAGCAGCACAGACATAACTAAAAATGGCGTCAACTTGGTGAAACAATACAGGGCTAATTGCACGTTAGGCAGTGTTTGCAACATGTGGCAGGCATGGGCCAGATCTAACTTCTAGTTCTACCATAGAAAGTTGTGAATGGGAATGGCCAATTAAATAGCTCACTAAGGGAGCAGGCTTCATAAATATCTCCATCCTCAATGTTGGGGGAGCCCAGCACATCAGTGCAAAAGACAAGACTGAAGCATTTGCAAGCATCTCCAGCCAGAAGTGCAGACTGGACAACCTGTCTCCTCTTCCTGCAGAGGGCCCCAGCAAACATAGATGTGAGTCTTCAGCCAATTTGGTCTACTCCACGTGATATCAGGAAATGGCTGAAGGCACTAGATACTGTAAAGATGATGGACCCTGACAAAATTATGTCAATATATTGAAGATATGTGCTGCAGAACATCGCCGTACCCCTAGCCATACTATTCCAGTACAATTTCCAGACTGGCATCTACCGAGCCATGCAATTATGTTTGTTCTGACAATCTGGATGTAAGATAGCTGTTCAACTGTTGTTCTTTATCAGATCAAACTATGTGCAACTGTGATTATTGCTTTCATGGTAGTTATGGAGAGAGGCTGAGTAGGCTGGAGCATTTTTGCCTCGAGTTTTGGAGATTGAGGGGTTAGCTTGTAGAGGTTTATAAAATCATGAGGGGCATGGATAGGGTAAGTAGTCAAGGTCTTTTTGCTAGGATGGAGGGAGTCCAAAAGGAGAGGATACAAGTTTAAGCTGTGAGGGGAAAGATTTAAAAAGCATCTGAAGGATAAATTTTTCACACAGAAATGTGTGTGTATATGGAATGAGCTGTCAGAGGAAGTGGTGGAGGTGGGTACAATTACAATGTTTAAAGGATTTATAGGGATATGGGCCAATTAGTCCAGACATCTGGTAACAATCTGGGGACACTGGTTTAAATCCTGCCATGGCAGGTGGAGGAATTTGAATTCAATGAATATCTGGATTTAAGAATCTAATGATGACCATGAATCCTTTTTCGTTTGTGGAGAAAAACCCATCCGGTTTGCTCATGTCCTTTAGGGAAGGAAACTGCCATCCTTATCTGGTCTGGCCCACATGTGACTCCAAACCCACAGCAATGTGGTTGACTCTTAAGTATCCTCTGGGCTATTAGGGATGGACAATGAATGTTGCCGATGCGAATGAATGAAGAAACAAAACATGTTGGCAAATGGGGCCAGGTCAGATTGGGATGCCTGGTTGGCTTCAGTCTGGTTAGACTGAAGGGTCTGTTTTCATGCTGTATGACTCTATGTAGAAAATTGCTGAGGTATGCTCAGTACTCAAAGCAGGACAAACCGAACCCAATCATATACACCCTCATTCGGTCTACTCTCAATCATCGACAAAGTGATGAAGGTTGTCATGAACAGTACTAACAAGTGGCAGTAACTTGCTCATTATGCTTCAGTTTGGATTCCACCAGATCCGCTTGTCTCCTGAACTGGCCTTCATCCAAACATTGACAAACTAGCTGAAGTTAAGGGAAATGAGGGTCACTGCCTCAAGGTCGCATTTGGCAGTTTGGCGTCAAGAAGCTGTCGCGAAATTAGATTCAGTAGGAATCAAGGGGAAAATTCTCCACTTTTAGAGTCATAATCAACACAGAAGTGTCCATTGTGATTGTTAGGGGTCATTCATCTCAGCTTCAGAATGTTGCTGCAGGAGTTCTTCAGGATGATGTCCAAGGTCATCATCAGCTGCTTCATCAATTATTCCCTTGATCATAAAGGATCATAAATAATTTGCTGACAATTGTTCACTGACATTCTTGACTACTCAGATCTGAAACCTTCCATATCCAAATGCAGTAGAATCTAGACAACATTCCAGAAGTAGAGATCCAAGTTGCTATGGAAAATTGAGAGTTGAAGAAAATTAATGTTTGTACTGTCGGAATTAATGGAGCTGCAATTTGATAAATCCCTTAGACCTGATGGTTTTCATCCCAGAGTTTTGACGGAGGTTGCTATAGAGAGTTGATACATTGGTGACTATCTTTTAAAAACTTTATAGATTCTGGAATGATTCTTGTGATTTGGAAGTTAGAAGCATTACCCACTATTTAAGAAAGGAGCTTGAGAGAAGACCGGGAATTACAAACCTGTTTGCCGTACATTAGTAGAGGGGAGAATGCTAGAATCTACTATAAAGGATTGGATAAATAGACACCTTGATAAGTTGTTGGACATAGTCAGTAGGAATATGCAAATGAGAAATGGTGTTCGACCAACTTGGAGTTAAATAAAGATCTGATTAACTTGATAAAAGAGTCAGTGGATATAGTACACTTAAATTACCAAAAGGCTAGGCTCTTTAGAAATCTTAAAGATAAAGATTACTGAAAGAGATAGTGTACTGGGATGGAGTAATGATGGCTAACAGGCAGGTAATATGAGTAAATGGGTCATTTTCGTGTTGGCAGACTGTGATTAGTGGGGTAACATAAAATCAGTAGCTGGTGTCCCAGCTGTTCACCAATATATGTCAATGACTTAGATGTGGAATCCAAATGTAATATTTCCAAATTTGCATATGATACAAAGGTAAAATGGGGTTTGGGAGGAAAGAAGATTTGGACAGGCTCAGTGAATGGGTAAAGCATGGCAGATGAAATTTATGGAAAAATTGGAGGTTATCCATTTTGGTAAAACAGCAGTAGAGATTTAATTTTAAATGGTAGGAAATTGGAAAGTCCAAGTTATGCAAGAGAACCTCCGGTGTCTTTGTCAATAAGTCAGTGAAAGCGAACATGCAGATACAGCAAGTTAATTGAAAGTCTAATGGAACGTTAGCTTTTATTGCAAGAAAACTGAAATACAGGAATAGTGAAGTCTAGCTTCAACTGTATAGGAGCTTGTGGAGTATAGTATTGTGTAGAGCAGCTTTGCTTTCCTTATCTCAGAAAAGATAATATTGTCATCAAGGTAGTGCAGTAAAGGTTTATAGAGATTCCTTCCTGGATAGCAGAATTGTCCTATGAAGAAAGATTGGGAAAACTGGGCCTGTATTCTCTAGCGTTTTAAAGCATGAGAAGTGATCTAATTGAAACTTAGTAAATACTTAAGAGGGAAGACCAGGTAGATGCAGATATGATGTTCCCTCTGGTTGGATGAATCCAGAACCGGGGACACAATTTTAAAAATGAGGACAGTACAACTTGGGTAAGGAGAATTTGTTTTTTACTTAATTGTGAACTTTTGGAATTCTCTACCACTGAGGTTGTGGAGGCTTAATCTTTGAGTACATTTAAGGACAAGTTAATAGCTTTCTTATTACCAGTGGTGTACAAGGTTATGGTGATAGGGTGTGTAAAAGACATTGAAGTGTTCAATGACTGGGCAGGCTCAACATGCTGAATGGCCTATTCCATTTCCTATTCTGGTTGGAGCTGATAAGTGGCATGTAGCATTCTTGTTAAGCAAGTGCAGGTAATGACCATCTCGAGCAAGGGAGAATCCAATCTTTACCCCTTAACAGTGAATGGCATTCTGATAGGTGAATTACCCACTGTCAACATCCAAAGCTTACCTTCTACCAGAAATTGAACTAAACCAGGTATGTACACTGTGGTTTGAAGAGCACATCAGAAGCTGGGAATTTTGCAGTATACATCACTTCCTAACTGTTCAAACTTGATCAGCACTTAAAAGGAACAAGTGAGGAGTATGATGAAATATTTCCACTTACAGGCTGAGTATAGCTCCAAAAATACTCCAGTTTGACAACATCCAGGAGCAAGAAGCCCATTAAATTGGGACCCTATGCATCATCTTCAATATTCACTTTCTCCTCTACCAATCCACAGTTTGTATCATCTATGTGATGCACTGCAACAGATGGCCCCAAGGTTTTTTTATATAGCACCTTCCAAATCTGTGACTTTTATCACTTAGAAGGGTAGGGACAACAGAGAGGGAACACTTCCACTTGCAAGTTCGTCTACAAGCCACGTACCATCTGTTGTGCTGCTGTCCTTTCACTGTTGCTCGGACCAAATCCTAGAACTTATTCCGCACCATGTGCTCTGCAGTAGTTCCAGATGACCGCTCACCACATTTTCTTGAGGAAAATTTGGTATGGCAATAAATGTTGGTTTAGCCAGTGCCCACACTTGTGAATGGGCAAAAAGAAGATAATTATCCAAATGTCTTGAAGGCCTCAATTGAATTTACCTCCACCACATTCTGACAAAGAATTTGAGATCATAAACGTTTGCTGCAGTGTTTTTAATAAAGTTCCTCGTGTTTCCCTGGCTTCTTTTGCTAGTCACTTTAAATCCATGTTGTCAGGTTCTCTCTTCTTCCATTAACAGGAACACTTTCTTTCTGTCTTGCCTGTCCAGAGTGCTCATGATGTTGAATATCTCCGTCAAATTTCCTGTTCTCTTTGGGGAAAAGAGCTCCATCTTTTTCAATCTATCCACATAATTGGATTTCCTTATCCATGAAATTGCTCTCATGAATTTTCTCTGCATTGTCTTCAACACCTTTACATCTATCCTTCCAAAAGCGTGGTGTCTTATTCTGGACATCACATTCCAATTGGGACTTACCAATGTTTTGGACACGAGGATAGGACCATAGGTGCTAGGAGTGGGAGTAGGCAATTTAGTCTTTTGAGCTCACTTTGCCTTTTAACATGATTATGGCTGCTCTTATCTTAACTCCACTTTCCTGCCTTCTCCCCATAATCATTTGTCTCTTTCTTCATCAGAAGCATTCCTATTTCTTGAACCTGTTGAATGTTGCTGCCTCCACTGCACTCTGGGACAGTGAGTTCCACAGATTCGCAATCCTTTGAGAGAAGTAGTATCTCTTCATCTCAGTTTTGAGCCTACCTCCTCTTGCTCTGGATTGTCCCACAAGGAGGACCATCTGTTCAACTTCCACCTTATCAATCCTCTTTAGCATTTTATCAGATCTCCTTTCATTCTTCCTGACTCCAGTAAGTACAAGCCCATGGTATTCAATCATTCCTTGTATGACAAGCCTTTCGTCCCTGGAATCTATCTGATAAACTTCCTCTGAACTGTCTCCAGTATTTACCACATCCTTTCTCAAGTAAGGAGACCAAAACTAGACACAGTACTCCAGATGTGATCTCACCACCTTTTATAATTGTAACAACACTACTTTTATAATCCAGTCCTTTTGCAATAAATGGCAGGATTTCATTTGCCTTTCTTATTATATGCTGCATCTACACAAGCTGCTTTTGTGCTCAATTCATTTTCATGAATCCCAGATTCGGCATGCGTTAATAACTACTTTCTCAACCTGCCCTGACAGCCTTTAATTATTTGTGAACACACATCTCATATCTTGCTGTTCCTGAACCCCCTTTAGAAAAATTGTATCTTTTATTTTGTCTTGCCTTTCTTTCTCGTCTGCACTGAACTACCGATGAGCATCCCACCCAAAATTGTGCTTTCTGTTTGGAAAACTGCTGACCTAACCACATTGTTTTAAAAATTCTGCTTATCTCTTAGATTGATTAGTCTAGCATCTCTTTAGAGATATTAGAATATATAATCAAGGTCAAAGTGACCTAGGCACTTACAGAAATTTCATCTGATTGAAGAGAACTGACATTGATTTGTTAAGAACAGCGCATGTCTAACTAATCTAGCTGAAGTTTTTGCGATTATAGTTGTAGGCAGGAGAAAGTCCACTGCTATAGTTTATGTATGCTTCTAGAACATATTTTAATAAGGGTCCAGGTTATAGGCTGGTGGCTAAAATTGAACAATTATTGCCTACTTAGGGCATAGATCAAGTTGGCAGGCAGAAAAGAAGGCAAACTGATATTGACTTGAATTTAAAATAAATGACTCATGGTGTCCCAGAAGGATCTGTGCGGTAGATTGAAGGAAGCCTGCATAACTCGTGATCACATTAGTCATAATTATTATTTCTCCCTTTTCTGAGAATTCAGTTTTGGTGTTGGGCAAGGATTTATGCCAAATTATTTTAGAGGAAAGTATATTAGAATTCACTGTCCTGAGTAATCTTAATTCCTTAACATTTTCATATTATGCAATAGCATGTTCTGAAAGCATTCTGGACTAGTGTTTGGAGAACACTAGTGTTCCTGTGTTCCTTCAATGTTTTGTGCTATTGATTTCTGAAACTAAGTGCTTTTTAGGGGGTGAAGATTACAGACTATTCAGTTTGACTTCATTCTGATTAATACTCAACTTTCAATTGTAAAAGGTATTCACAATACATGTATTAAACCCGTTCAAAAATACATATAAAAAGGATAAAACCACCCATCTGGTATTGAATTGGGTATCTGATACTAACACAACAAAGGCCCACCAAGCCGAGTCAACTCTGTAAAGTTGTCCCCATCATTAACATCTAACACCCACTACTAATTAAGTTCATGAAGTACTGAAGTACAGTTAAACTGTTCATAGCAATGGTGAGAGAACCAACTTGAGATAAAGACTTATTTGACCTGATCTTCACTAACCTGCATCTGACTGTAATAATATTGGTAGTGATCACTGCACAGCCCTTTTGGAGACACATCTTGCCTTTCCACATTTCATGCTGTGGTATGACCACTGATGTACAATTTAGGTTTCACTGGCACTAATCTGCTCCAGAACTCATTATAGCCTTGACTAAACATTGACAAAAGAACTAAACTCCAAAGGTGATTTGACAGTGATTGACCTTGACGTCAAGGCAGATTGGCATAAAGAGTCCCAGTAAAATTGAGGCCATTGGGAATCAAAAGGGAAATGCTCCACTGGTTGGACTCTGACTAGCACAAAAACATTTGCTGCTAGAGGTAAATCATCTCATCTGGGTCTGTTTTTGCAGGAGTTCCTCAGGATGTTATCCTTGGTCTAAACTGCTGCTTTAGCAATGACCTTTCCCCTATCACGTTAGAAGTGAGAATATTTGTTACTTAGGGAAAAAGTGAGGGCTGAAAATGCGTTGTTAGAAAAGCGCAGCAGGTCAGGCAGGCATCCAAGGAGCAGGAGAATCGACGTTTCGGGCATGAGCCCTTCTTCAGGAATGAGGAGAGTGTGCCTATCGCATTTCCAACGCCCCTCCCTCAAGTCCCTCCTCCCTACCTTTTATCTTAGCCTGCTTGGCACACTCCTCATTCCTGAAGAAGGGCTCATGCCCGAAACGTCGATTCTCCTGCTCCTTGGATGCTGCCTGACCTCCTGCGCTTTTCCAGCAACACATTTTCAGCTCATATTTGTTACTTATCCAATAATCAGTTTTATTCACAAAAATGAGAGCAGTCCATACCCATGTGTAGGAAGACCTAGACGACATTCAAACTTATCTGATAAGTGGCACATAACTTGTGCAACATAAATGACAGGCAGTGACCATTTCCAACAAGAAGTCATCAAATCACGTCCCTGTGACGTTCTCGGACAATATGATAATTAAACCTCACCATCAGCATCCTTAATGTCAGCTACGTAAATACTTTGGCAACAAGTGCTAGTCTGAGGCTTGGAATCCTGAGATAAGTAATTCACCTCCTGATCACCTAAGTCAGCACATTGTTTACATGGCACAAGTCAGAGGAATATTAGAATACTTGGTTCTTAACCTGGATGATTTGAGCCCCAGCAATACTCAGGTAGCCCAATACCATCTAAAATTTGCCCGATCGATAGCCAATCACCATGTTCTATGTTCACTCCTTTCACTAGCGGCTATATTGTGTACCATTTTCAAGATGCAGTGCACCCACTTGCCAAGGCTTCTTTGACAGCACTTCCTAAGCCATGGAACTTGATTACCAAGAAGGAGGGTAGAAGGCATGTGGGAATTCTACCAACTCCATTTTCCACTTCAAACTGAGCACATCTTTACTTGGAAGTGTATCAGCTATTCCTTCTTTGTTGCTGGGTCAAAGTGCTAACAATTTGGGAGTACCTTCATGGTACAGGTTATAATGTCCAAGATGGCAGTGACCCAGCAAGTCTGAGTCTACAGTGCTCCTCCCAAGACTTGGGCAAAGTGGGTCACCCACCCCCACCACACTCACCAAATCATTTAAAATAGCTGTTTAATTTAATTAGTTGCTGAGTATTACATTTAAACAATCTAATCTTCAGTAAAAATGACTAAAGGGAAGGGAGCCCGCAGCTCTCAGCAAGCAGGAACCCCTCCCCCACCCTCTCCAGCTGCAGCTGAGGTGTCCGCAGCCGTCCCGGGGGGACATACCTACGGTGGTGAGCCTCGTGGAAATCATCTCTAAATTGGATGCGAAGATCGACGCTTTTATTGAAGAATCCCGAAGTCAATGGGCCTCACTCTCTGCCGCGCTGCAAAAGCACGACCGAGACATTAAGGAAATCAAGCGCCGATTCGGAGGGGCGGAGCTAAAGGCCGCGACCTCCGAAACTACAGCGCAGTCGGCCGTGGATCGGGTTAGGACTCTTGAACAGCGAGTCCGGACTTAGAGAATTATATTGATGACCTCGATAATCAAAGTCGTCGAAAAAATATTCGTTTGCTGGGCCTTCCCGAACGGGAAGAGGAAGGCCAGCTTACAGCGTTTCTCGAACAGTGGCTGCCACAGCTGTTAAATCTGGAGGCTGGATCAGGCCAGGTAAGGGTGGAATGGGCCTACCGGGTCGCAATTCGCGGGCCCGGCTCGAACCAGCACCCACGCCCGGTCCTGTTCCGGCTGCAGAGCTATAAGGAGAGACAGATACTCCTCGAAGCCTCTAGAAATCTCGGAAAAGATTCCCAAGCCATGATCTATAAAGGATCCAAGATCATGTTTTCCCCAGCTCTGGTCTGAAAGAGGAAGGCATTGGATGAGGCGAAGAAGTGTTTAAGCGACTTAAATATTCAGAACTCCTTACGCTACCCAGCGACGCTACGCTTTAACCATGAAGGATCTGTGTATAACTTCGGATCGCCGGAAAGGGCTAAGGAATTTTTGGACTCTCTTAGATAAATTGTAAGAGATAATGGATGTTGGTTTGCCTCCCCCCTGCCACTCCGGATATATATATATATATATAAAAGCCGGGGGGTCTAGTTAATGTTGGTGAGGGGAGGTGGTTACCTTATTCTACTCTACCTCTGTCTCTAGGAGTGGGGTTGTTTTCCCTTATTTTGTATTATTATATTTAATTATTATTTGTTGAGGTTGTAATTTTGTAGTTATATATATGTTTATACATGGTATTAACATTACCAAATATATCTAGGTGTTGGTGTGGGTGGGGGGGGCTGGGGGTAGGGTGCTCACTGTTAACTCTTGCTTTGTAGTATATTTGAATTCTCCTCATCCTATTGAGGAGCGCCTGGGTCAAGGGTGGGGCACTGGTTGGCAGAGGATACGATGGACCTTTGGTGGAAAGGAAGTGACACCCCTGGGAAAAAGGGGGAAAATCTCCATTTAAATAAGTTTTATTTTTATTTATTATTTAGAAATAGTTTTTTATTATACTGTTGTGAGTGTATTAGAGAGTTTTTATTTTTGTGAATTTTATATGCTGCATGCTCGGGATGTTCTGGATAGGGTTTCCCCTCCCGAGGGGTCTTGGATTTGCCCGGACGATTATGGTTGATCGGTCGGTTAAGTGGTGCACCTGGAATGTCAAGGGGAGTAATTCACCAGTCAAAAGGAAGAAAATATTATCAAATCTCAAGAAAGAAAGAGTTGATATAGCTCTCCTACAGGAGACACACCTGTTGGATAAAGAACACTTGAAATTACGACAGGGTGGATTTGATCAGGCCTTTTTTTCTTCTTTGAGCTCAAAAAGTAGGGGAGTTGTTATTCTTATTCGGAAGAATTTCCCTTTCAAAATCCTAAATCAGATAAAAGACGAATCTGGACGATATATTCTGATTAAAGCCCTTATAAATGGAGAGGAATATGGGATTTTAAATTTGTACTGCCCCCTGGCACACCCCTTTAAATTTATAACGGAAGCCTTCTCAAAATTGATGGCTCTTCGTGCCCGTCATACAATTATAGGGGGAGACTTTAATTGTATTATGGGTCTGGAAATAGATAGGATTCCCAAGAGTACTGCAGGAGTATCTCCCAGATCTAGACAATTGGTGGATGTGAACAAAGAATTAGGATTAGTAGATGTATGGAGATGTCTTCATCCACAGGGCAGAGATTTTCTTTTTACTCCAATCCACATAAATGTTATACCAGAAGTGATATGTTTTTTGCCCCCTTGATTTTTTAAAATTCCATATCATCCTGTAAAATAGGTAGTATAGCAATTTCCAACCACGCTGCTGTATATATGGAAATCAAGGCGAGGAACAACGGGACATCCCCTCGGCATTGGCGTATGGACCCCTTCCTGATGAAAGATAGTAAATTTGTAAAGTACTTCTCTCAAGAATTTAAAATTTTTTTAGAAATTAATTTAGGTACGGCTAGCAACCCATCAATGATGTGGGAGAAAATCAAAGCTTACGCGCGAGGTTTGATCATCTCCTACTCAGCGACCCAGAAAAAATTAAAGGGAGAACAACAGCGCCTTCTCGAAGCTTGCTTAAAAGCAGCTAAAACAGGATATGCTGATAGACTTTGTATTATCAAATTGCAAAGGATTACGGCCCTTAGGACAGCTCTAAACACTATACTTACCCAAACAGCTAAGAGGGAAATATTATTTGCAAAACAAAGGTTATATGAATTTGGCGACAAACCGGGTAGATACTTAGCATTTCTTGCAAAGAAAAACAAGGCCCCTCAAACTATCACGTTTATCAAGGAAAGTACAGGTATTTTGACTCATGATCATAAAAGGATTAATGCAATCTTTAGAAAATTTTATTCTGATTTATATAAATCGCAGGATTGTGAAGACAGGACTAGGAGGATGCAATCATTTTTTAAAAATTTGACCTTTCTGGACCTAACTCCGGAACATGTATCGGTCTTAAATGCTCCCCTAACAATCCAAGAAATACTTGACACAATCAGGCAACTTCAGAGCGGTAAGACACCTGGCCCAGATGGTTTTCAAGCTGAATTCTATAAAGAATTTACAGGAATATTGGCTGGTCCACTTATGGACATGTATAACTATGCATATAGTCAGGGCTGTCTCCCGCCTTCGCTGAAAGAGGCAAATATCCCTCTTATCCTTAAAAAAGGAAAGGACCCAGAAGATTGTGCGTCATACAGACCAATATCCTTGCTAAATGTAGATTTTAAAATCCTTTCTAAAATGTTAGCATTGAGACTAGAAAGGGTATTGCCACATATCATAAAGGAGGATCAGACGGGGTTTATTAAGGGCCGTAGATCATCCAATAATATTAGAAGGGTTTTGAATATGATTCAAGCCTGTCATCAGGGAAAGATACCAGGAGTAGTCGTCTCATTAGACGCGGAAGAGGCATTCGATAGGGTTGAATGGTCATATTTGTTTTACACATTGGAAAGGTTTGGTGTTGGAAAGCTGTTTACCAAATGGGTCTCAACATTGTATAGTGATCCCAAAGCAGTTGTTGTTACCAATGGATTAGGTTCGGATAGCTTCAGTGTGGATAGGGGCTGCCATCAGGGATGTCCTCTCTCGCCATTGTTATTTACGCTAATAATTGAACCACTAGCAGAAGCTATACGGGCTGATCCTAATATAACGGCTCCGAGGATTGGTACAGGTAAACATAAAATTACCCTTTATGCAGATGATCTTCTATTCCTCAGTAATCCTTTGATGTCCGTACCTCACTTAATCCAAGTTATTAATACATTTAGCGCATTCTCAGGCTATAAAATTAATTTCTCAAAATCGGAGGCTATGCCAATGGGTGGCCTTGCTATGATACCCCACTTAGTGGTCGGATCGCACTTTCCCTTTTGGTGGTCCCTGGAGGGTTTCTTATATTTAGGCATTTTTATCACCCCAGTATTTGGTCAGTTATACAAGGCTAACTTTGTGCATTTACTGGAAAGGATAAGGCAGGACCTCCAGCGATGGCGAGACCTTCCAATTTCCTGGCTGGGTAGAATAGCACTAATTAAAATGAATGTCCTGCCCCGTCTCCTATACCCTATGAGAATGCTTCCGGTGATGCTGCCGAGGCTGGCACTACGTAAATTCTATGGCTGGTCGGGTTCCTTTATCTGGAATCATAGACGGCCCCTCATTAAGCTGAAGAAGCTACAGCTTCCCCAGGCAAGGGGAGGATTGGACTTCCCAGATTTTAGAAAATATCAGTTAAGTTCCCTATTAAGTTACATAGCTGATTGATTGATTGCGGATCAGACAAGACCCAATCTGGCTGGACATCGAGGCTTCTCAAGTAAAATGCCCACTTATTAACCTTTTATTTTCAGACAAGAGGAAAATCATTACGGATCACTGTAAAAACCCTCTAATACTAAACACAATTAAAGCTTGGAATATAATGCGGCAAAATGAGGGCAACTCACATAAAACATCCCCCTATGTGGGAGCATGGGGATTCCAACCGGGGTTTACAGATGCCACTTTTAAACTCTGGCAATCCAGGGGTATCTCATGTCTAGGGGACCTATTTAAAGATGGGGTCCTGATGTCTTTTGAACAGCTGCGTCAGAAATTCGGATTACCGAATGGAGACCTCTTTCGATACTTCCAAATTTGAGATTATATACAGAAGAAGACTACGCTATTAGATAGTCTTTATAAATCAGATAGAGAATGTTGAGTACTACGACCAATGGGGGTATCTTCCATCAGTACTATTTACCATTTACTACATGAAGTATCGGGAGATATGGACAATCTGCTTAAAACATGGGGTCAGGATTTGGGACGAGAAATCTCTTTCGAAACGTGGAATGACATTTGGGAAAACGCCAGAGGAATCGCCATGTGTATCAGATCTCAGGCTATCCAGCTGTAGGTACTTCATAGGGCCCATTTGCACCGGATCGATTGGCAAAATTTAAGGCAGGAGTATCTCCAATGTGTCCCAAATATAAAATAGAGGTGGGCACTATTGTACATTGCCTATGGACCTGTCATAAGATCCGTAGATACTGGACTAAAGTAGCAAGTTCCCTGACAGAAATTTTAGGAACGGAAATTAAAGTGGACCCTGTATCTCTCCTTTTGGGCTTTTCGAACTTACCCTCCCTGGATATGCACGAGAAGAAACTATTTTCTATTCTCTCTTTCTGTGCAAGGAAAAATATTTTGGTGAACTGGGTGGCTGAGGGCACCCCTGGACTTTCAAATTGGCACAGATTAATTATGGAATGTATTCCCCTTGACTTCCTTACAAATATGGTGCACCGAAAGACCGAATTATTTCATAAAATATGGCAGCCCTTCTTGAATTATATGAATACAGATATTTCGGCTATCCTAACAAGGGCTTTTATTTAATTGAGATTGCGAACCCGGCTGGTCCGGGGCCCCTTGGGAGAGGAATCCTGCACGAATACGGGTTTTGTTACATTTGCTGTTAACACATTCCGAGCGTGTATCTCACTACCCAATTTCTGTGTTATCCGTTGTTTTTTTTCTCTCTTATTTGGATAATGTAAGAGACTTAAATATACACTGGTTAGTTGTCGGTTAGATTAGTAGTTAGTTGAGTTTTGTTTTTTTTTCTTTCTCGGTATTTTTCTTTTGTTAAATTTTGGTTATTATTTATTTAAGATTTAATTGTATATCAATATTTGTACTTGAGAGTTTTGTTTATTTTTGTAAAGTTGTAAAAATGTTAAATTTCTAATAAAAATATCTATAATGTTCAAGAAGGCGGCTCACCATCACCTTCCCAGGAGCAATCAGGATGGGTAACAAATGCTGCCCTTGTAAGGGATGCCCAGTTAGTTAGAATAAATGAATGAAGAGGAGGTTATAACTTGTGTGAAGCTGAATATATTAAAATTGCAAATATTGCCATGCAATAGTCATTTCTGCTAGGTGTAAATGAATTGTTGTGTTTTCACAGACGGCTCTGCAATGTGGGCCTCATGCTGCAACTGGTTCTGTGTGGACAACCAGACCATGGATGAACCTGAACATAATCCTCGAAGGCAGGCATACACTAATGCAGGCTACAACTCTCAATCACCTCCAGCTGGATTGGGACACACGTGCAGAGCTTGTGGTTCCCAATTTGAAAATCCACTGAGAAAGGTGAGTTAGAGGTTAGACATAATTTGATTAAATTAAATTGATCTCCCCTTAAACAGAAATAAAGACTAATTTTCAATGGAAGTTGCAACTGAGATATAAACATGGCTTAAAGATCGTGTGGTGTCAACCTTGATTCTAATCTGGGTTGGAAAACTTTTGCTGATTATGTTCTCTCTTAATACTTGCTAAACTTAATTTGATAACTTGTTCGTTTGTTGCGCACTCCCTTTGTTAAAGGATATCATGGTTTTATTGTTGGGAATAGTCCCTTGAAATTAATTAGAAGTTTATTTTTTTTTATGCATTAACATCATTAAAGATGCAATTTGTTGAGAGCTTCCCTTTCTGGCTGTGACTTGTTATTGTGAATGAAGTTTGAGGCAAAAATCAGAAATTCTTCAGACAGGTGACTTTTAGAGTAAGGATATTGCATGGGAGATCATGTGAATTCTTATTTCCATAAAATAAGAATTGATGTAGTACATAAAATATATAAAATTCTGCTAAGATTTGGGTTCCTAATAACTAATTGCTTTGTTAACATTTGGATCAATAAGGCTTTAATTGTTGCTTGACAAGGAAAGCTTGCAATTTGAAACAAACTGGTCAGTTTTAGGCATCAGTTCTGTAGTGTTCTGAAGCAACTTGAAGCTTTTTAAATCGATAACTGCAAGATTTGTGTTTCCCAAAGTATACAATTTCTGCTTCAGTGACATTATTAATAATAAAAATCTCCTATTTCTCCTGCATTTATTTGCTGCTGCTTGTGTCCGATTTTTGTTACATTCTTTGTTTCTCACCTATCACTACTACGTCAATTGAATAACTTTTTGTTCTAGTGATTTCAAGTAGTCTATTTGATGTTTTGTTTTTCCTGTGCCCTTTGCTTTGCACTTGTTATCTCTGCTATACATCCTCAGCCTTTCTGTATTGTTCTTATATATGAATTGGCCATGCTAAATTGCCCGTAGTGTTAGGTGAAGGGGTAAATGTAGGGGAATGGGTCTGGGTGGATTGCACTTCGGAGGGTTGGTGTGGATTTGTTGGGCTGAAGGGCCTGATTCCACACTGTAAGTAATCTAAACTCCCCTCAAAATGTAAAATAGGAGCAACAGTTCATCTTGACTTTCATTAAGATTTTGACTGATCTCCAAACTCTGATTCATTTTCCTGTCCTTTATCCCTCGATAGATTCTTGGTAACTAAGGGATTCAATCAATCACACTCTCATTTGTTTGCAATATTCATCTCTCACTTACTAAGGCATAGGGTGCATCAGGAGAATCTGCCTGTAAATAGGTGACTGAGGGACAAGGTAGAGACAAACCAATGAAATAAAGTATGAATTTGAAATCTGTAAACTCAAAATTAGCATCCAAAGTAATATTTATAATGTCGTTGATATTCAAAAAATTATCATATTTTGAATAAAAGCAATGCTTTTAGCTTAGCATATTGCAACTTTTAGTTAGTACCTGTGCCTAAACGTTTGGAGTTGTCTTGTTTGACAATGCAGAGGACTTATTCCATGTCAGAGCTTGTAGTTTGTGTGCCTTCTTTCATCTTCCACTTTTTTTTATAATATATTTTTATTAAGAAAAAAATAGATTTTTAAATATTACAACAAATACAAAACAATGCAATTCAAAACAGTACAAAAATAGTACAAAACTAAACCCAAATATAAAAAATATTCCCTAACCCACCCTCCTATACGAATGTATAAACATATATAGAGAAATATAAAATTATAAAAAAAACTAAACTAGCTATTTAACTAACTAAATAAATACCTAACAACAAACAAATAAATAGTAATAACTCAGCCCAGCCAAACAAAACACTCATACATTCACAGTTCCTCCTCCCTGGATATTGGACTCATGAAACACAATCGTTACGGCTATATAAAAGCCCTTGTTAGTGTGGCAGATAAATATTCAAAAAGGGTTGCCATGTCTTGTAAAAATTCTCAGTTTTGTGGTGTACCATATTTGTGAGAAAATCCAGGGGAATATGCTCCATAACAATCTTCCG
Source organism: Chiloscyllium plagiosum (assembly GCF_004010195.1). NCBI lineage: Eukaryota > Metazoa > Chordata > Chondrichthyes > Orectolobiformes > Hemiscylliidae > Chiloscyllium > Chiloscyllium plagiosum. The sequence continues at coordinate 44,793,920 of NC_057737.1, read as the reverse complement.
CTAACCTGATAGGCCTGGGGGGTTTTCTGATATCCAACCTAGCAAGATATTCTTCCTTGCACAGAATGTAAGAATATTGAAAAGTTTTGCCTTATGCGGGTCTGCAGGAAATACAATGGGTAGGCCCAAAAGGAGCGAAATAGGGTCCTTCTCCGCCCCGACACCTAAAATCCTCTCCATTGCACCCACCATAGCGCTCCAATATGTTTAAAGCCTGTCACAAGACCAAAGACAATGGGTAGGAGTACCCGTACAGACCTTGCACTTGGGACATGCTGAAGACACCCCTGGTTTAAATTTTGACAAATATTCTGGGCATAAGTGGACCCTGTGGAGAATCTTCAACTGTAAAGCATGGGTCCTACTGCAAATTGATATCTTCCTTGCATTCTCCCAAATATCCTCCCATGCCTCTGAAGAAACGTTAACACCCAACTCTCTTTCCCACATCTTGCAGAGTCGATCAGACTCATCTGAGGTGGCACCCCCCAATTGATGATATAAAGTACTAACAGAGAGTGTACACCTAACTTTTAGTACTCCTCTTTCTATGTCAAATTTGTAGGGATCAGTCAAAAGTGTGGTCATTTTTTGAATAAAATCCCTAACTTGAAAAAAACGAAAGAGGCCTCTATTAGGTGACTCGTACTTCCGTACTAACTGATCGAAGGACATCATTACATTTCCCTCAAATAAATCACCCATGCAAGATATACCCCTAGCTGCCCAATGTTTAAATCCTGAATCTATCATACCTGGTTGAAAACTCTGCATACCCACTAAAGGTGTAAACAAAGATGTTTTGCCAGTATTACCTTCCCTCTGCCGAATTGCCCTCCATGCTTTAACAGTATTGATGACTATTGGGTTATGGCAATATTCCCTAACTGTCCTCACCTTGTCCAAAAACAACAAACTGGTAAGGGGGCACCTTGCCTGGGAGATATCTAGCCATATTGAAAGAGGGTCCCCACAAACCCAATCACTTGCGTAGGTCAAAAGCGAGCTTAATTGGTAATTTTTAATGTCCGGAAGGTCTACTCCCCCGCAATCTGTGAGGCAACTGCAGTTTGGCTAACTTAATGAGGGGCCGTTTACAGTGCCAGATAAAGGAGCTGAACCAACTGTTCAGTCTCCTGAGTGTTTGTTCATTGAAAATCAGGGGGAGCATCCGTATAGGGTATAGCAAACGAGGGAGAATATTCATCTTAATAAACGCTATCTGACACAACCATGAAACTGGAAGTGCCTCCCATCTTTGCAGATCTTGTCTAATTTTTTCAAATAATTGAGTAAAATTGGCTTTGAATAGCCAATCCAGAACTGGAGTAATGAATATGCCCAAATATACACAACCCCCCTGTGACCACCTAAATGGGAATCTATAGTCACTCTCAAGAGCCAACTCTTTCATAAGACCACCCATAGGCATAGCCTCTGATTTAGCAAAATTAATCTTATACCCTGAAAAAGCGCCAAACGTGTGAACGCATTGTATCAGGCAAGGCACTGAGACTGCTGGATTTGTCAAGAACATCATCTGCATACAGTGAGATATTATGTAATTTGACCCCACTTCTGGAGCTGATATATTGAGATCCCCACGAATGGCCTCTGCCAACGGTTCAATCACCAACGTAAAAAGTAGTGGTGAAAGGGGACAGCCCTGCCGGCTGCCCCTAGAAATATTAAAATTGCTTGATCGGAACCCGTTGGTAATGACCACAGAGAGGTACACTGTAGAGAACCTTTACCCATCTTATGAAAACTTCGTCCAGACCAAACCGGTCTAGAGTATAGAAAAGGTACGGCCACTCAACTCTGTCAAATGCCTTCTCTGCATCTAAAGAATTCACCAATCCCTGTATTGACTGCTGTTGGCATGCTTGAATTACGTTATGCAGCCTCCTAATGTTATTGGAGGATCTGCGACCCTTTATGAAGCCCGTCTGATCCTGTTTAATAATAGAGGGTAACACAGTCTCCAGCCTTAACGCAAGAGCCTTAAAGTCCACTGCTGCCTCACAGCGTCAGAGACCCGGGTTCAATTCCCGACTCAGGCGACTGACTGTGTGGAGTTTGCACATTCTCCCCGTGTCTGCGTGGGTTTCCTCCGGGTGTTCCGGTTTCCTCCCACAGTCACAAAGATGTGCGAGTTAGGTGAATTGGCCATGCTAAATTGCCCGTAGTGTTACGTTAAAAGGGGTAAATGTAGGGGTATGGGTGGGTTGCGCTTCAGCGGGTCGGTGTGGACTTGTTGGGCTGAAGGGCCTGTTTCCACACTAAGTAATCTAATCTAATCTAATCTAATCTAAGAGCGAGATGGGCCTGTATGAAGCACAGTCTTCCGGATCCTTCCCTTTTTAAAGGATAAGTGAAATATAAGCCTCTCTCGGATGGTGGGAGACAAACATGACTGTATGAATCATTAAACATATTCAGCATCGGGCCTGACAGTATACTTGTAAATTCCTTATAGAATTCATTGGGAAGTCCATCAGGACCAGGCGCCTTTCCACTCTGAAGCTGCCTCACAGCTTCCTGCACTTCTTGCTCTGATAATGGGGCATTGAGAAAGGACTGTTGTTTGGGAGTCATACCTGGGAGCTTCAGATCTCTAAAAAAGGATTCCATTTTGGCCTGCCCCTCCTCACAATTCTCAGACTGATATAACTTAGAGTAGAATCTCTGGAACGCCACATTTAATCTTTTTAGAATCACATGTTAGATTCCCAGACCTTTCCCTAATCGCTGTTATGGTTTGTGGGGAACTTCTTTTTCTGGCAAGGTATGCTAAGTATTTGCCTGGCTTATCACCATGCTCGTATAACCTTTGCTTTGCAAAAGCCAGCTCCTTTGCCGTCTGCATGAGCACGGAATTTAGTGCAGACCGCAGTGCCGTAATCCTCTGTAGTTTGACCAACGAGGGTCTGTCAAAATAGGCCTTCTCAGCTGCTTTCAACCGTGCTTCAAGGAGACATTGCTGCTCACCCTTCTGCCGCTTCCTAGTTGTGGAATATGAAATAACTAACCCTCTGGCATAAGCTTTGGCAGTTTCCCAGAGAACAGATGAGCTATCAACCGAGCCTATGTTGATGTCTAGGAATGCCTGAAATTCCCTAGAGAAATACTCCACAAACTTGCTGTCCATGAGAATAAAGGGGTCCATTCGACAGTACCTTGAATCCACTGTAACATCCTTAATCTCGAGTGAAATCTATGTGGATTGGGAAAAACGTGAAATCCCTACCTGTAGGGTGGAGACATCTCCAGACGTCCACCAATCCTAATTCCCCATACAAACCCAATAACTGTTTAGTTTGTGCAGAGGGTATTGAGGGACCTTTAGGCAATCTGTCTACTGTGGGGTCCATGAGGCAGTTAAAATCTCCCCCTATAATGGTGTGCCGAGACTTGAGACTTATCAGTTTAGAAAAAGCATCTACCAAGAATTTAAGAGAATGAGCTGGGGGACAATAAACATTTAAAATGCCATATTTTTCCCCATTTATCATGGCTTTAAGAATTACAAACCTCCCGTATGTGTCTTTAACACATTCCAACAATTTAAATGAGAGATTTTTCCTAATCAAATAGCCACTCCCCTACTTCTGGTATTAAATGATGAAAAATAAACTCGGTTAAAGCCATTCTGCTGTAATTTCAGATGCTCCTTGTCATCCAAATGTGTCTCCTGTAACAAAGCAATATCCACCTTCTCCTTTCTAAGACTCAAGAGTACCTTCCTCCTGATTGGTGAGTGACTTCCCTTGATATTCCAGGTACACCATTTAATCAAATCATTAGCCATAATCTTCTGCAATTACATTTAAATTCCAGAGAGGAGGAACTCGAACCACAAATTGCTGAGCCTTAGTGTCGCATGGTCCACCAAATATAAAAACTACATAAACTAAAACTACATAAACTAAAACATTTAACAAACATACAAAATTATTAAAAATAAAAAAACAACAAAAACCAGAAAACAAATCAACATATAAAGCACCAATAGTGCTGAGTAGAGGAACTACCCCCTGCCCGGAGGGGGAAACTACCCGTCCCGAACTGCCCATAAATAGGGATCTAACCATCTCAACCACCTTCACTTCTCCCAGCTAGAGCCGCATCGCAAGCACAAGCTAAAAAGAATAAACACCCCATAGAATATCAATATGAATAAAAAAACATTCTTTTATTTAAAAAAAAGGGGAATAAATACCCCACCCATCCTTTGGGTATGTCCTAACTTAGAAATTTAAAATGTACATCTTAACCACCACCAGACATAGTTTGAACCAAATTATTATCAATAGAGGGAAAAAAAGGGGAAAAACAAAGCTCCAACCGGATTTCCTCCATTCCTTTTACAGAATGATAAACGCATACCCAAGCAACAATATTTATACATACTACAATTATTTAAATTAGGTTAGTTTGTCCTCAAAGTCTCTTGCCTTCTCTGATGTGTCAAAGAGATGAATGGATCAATCTAAGGTGATCCAAAGCACTGCCGGATATCTCAGGGAGTACTGAATCCCAAGCTCCTTCAGTCTTCTCTTGACACCATCGTATGATTTTTGTTTCTGGATCACTGCTGCTGAAAAGTCCTGAAAAAACATGATCTTAGACCCCTCATAAATTAGGGCCTTTGGATCCTTCCCCTGGGGTCTGGAGGCCTCTATGACTCTCTCCTTATCCCGGTAATGATGGAACCGCACCAGGAAAGGACGAGGGCGTTGACCCAGACCCGACCTCCGTACTGCGACCCGGTGAGCCCTCTCTATCTTCAATCCTCTCATGCCAGTCTCCAAGTCAAGGAATTTGGAAGCCAATCTTCAATAAATTTCGCAAGCCGCCCACCTTCCTTACCCTCAGGCAGACCAATGATCCGAATGTTTTTTCTCCTGCCCCTGTTTTCAAGATCGTCCACTTGGTCACGCAAATTACGAACCTGCGTCTTCAGGGCTTGGATCTCTTCCTTGAATGAACTGGCATCAGCTTCCACCACTGTGACCCTGTGCTCCACCTCATCCGTCCTCTTCTCCAGGTCTCCCAGCTGCTGCTCATGCTTCTGCAGCATGAGAGAGACTGGAGCCAGCTTCTCTTCAATCTGTTTCCCCAACATCTCGCGAGATTTCGAGAGCTGGTTCACCAGGTCCTGGAGAGTAATCGGCTCTGAGGCTGCTGCAGGCTGAGCTGCAGGCCCGGCCTCAGATGCTCCTCCTCCCTTTTTAGGCATTTCTGGACAGCTGAAAATACAGGTAAGTCAATTTTTAAATGTTTATCGGGCCTCCACAATCTTTCCAACGCCCCAAGAAATCCTGATGATCTGGGTTGGGTGGTTTAAAGGACCGTCCTGCTCCTGCTGCGATGCGAAGCTCTGCAGTGTGATCTTCTCGGATTGCCGCCATCTTAGATCCCCCCATCTTCCACTCTTGATGGAAAATAACTGAGTTAGTAAAGGTAAATGAGTGCAAGAAGTAGGAGCAAAAGTAGGCCATTCAGCCCATCGAGTCTACTCTGCCATTCCAATGAGATCGTAGTTATCTGATAATAGAACATAGAATAGTACTGCACAGTACAGGCCCGATGGCCCTTGATGTTGTATTGACCTTTTATCCTACTTTAAGATCAAACTAACCTGCACACCCTTCTTTTTCCATATCATCCATGTGCCTATCCAAGAGTTGCTTTAATGTCCCTAATGTATCTGACTTTACTACCACTACTGATGGTGCATTTCATGTAACCACCACTCTCTGTGTAAAGAACCAATCTCTGACATCTACTCTGAACATTCCTCCAATCACCTTAAAAATATACCCTCTTTTGATAGCCATTTCTGCCCTAGGAAAAAGTCTCTGAAACAGTTGTGATCACTGTCATGGAAATGCTCTCCCACCAAGCAATCTGATTCCTGGCCTGGTTCTTTGCCAAGCACCAAATTCAGTATGGCCTCCCCTCTAGTTGGCCTATCTAAATATTGAGTCAAGAATCCTTCCTGGACACACTTGCCAAAAACTGCTCCATCCAAACTATTTGAATTCAGGAGGTTCCAACCAATATTAAGGAAGTTTAAATCACCCATGACAACAACTCTGTTACTTCTGAACCTTTCCAAAATCTCTCTCCCAATCTGCTCCTCTGTGTCTCTGTTGCTATTGGGGGAGCTGTAGAAAACTTCCAATAAAGTGACTGCTCCTTTCCTGTTTCTGACTTTCACCCATACTTATTCTGAAGACAAGCCCTCCTAGACGACCTCTTTTTCTGTAGCTGTAATACTATCCCTGATCAGCAATGTCACTCCCCCATCTCTTTTACCTCCCTCCCCCATTCCTTTTGACCCACCTAAACCCTGAAACATTCAACAACCATTCCTGCCTCTGTGAAATCCAAGTCTCTGTAATAGCCACAACATCATAATTCCAAGGGGTAAAAACAATGACTGCAGATGCTGGAAACCAGATTCTGGATCAGTGGTGCTGGAAGAGCACAGCAATTCAGGCAGCATCCGACGAGCAGCAAAATCGACGTTTCGGGCAAAAGCCCTTCATCAGGAATAAAGGCAAAGAGCCTGAAGCATGGAGAGATAAGCTAGAGGAGGGTGGGAGTGGGGAGAAAGTAGCATAGAGTACAATAGGTGAGTGGGGGAGGAGATGAAGGTGATAGGTCAGGGAGGAGAGGGTGGAGTGGATAGGTGGAAAAGGAGCTAGGCAGGTCGGACAAGTCCGGACAAGTCA
>NC_057737.1:44762975-44786914 GCF_004010195.1 Chiloscyllium plagiosum | reverse complement strand
CTGGTTTTACAGTTCCTGCGGTGGCAGGGGAAAGTGCCAGGATGGGAGGGTGGGTCGTAGGGGGGCGTGGACCTGACCAGGTAGTCACGGAGGGAACGGTCTTTGCGGAAGGCGGAAAGGGGTGGGGAGGGAAATATATCCCTGGTGGGTGGGGTCTTTTGGGAGGTGGCGGTGCAAGAGATAGGGTGGGAAGAGGTGTAATCCAGGTAGCTGTGGGAGTCGGTGGGTTTGTAAAAAATGTCAATGTCAAATTGGTCGTCACTAATGGAGATGGAGAGGTCCAGGAAGGGGAGGCCTCCTTCTTTAGAGCACCAGATGGCCTCCTCCTTTAGAGAAAATGCCATCCTGTATTCCCAATTCCTCCGCCTCCGCCGTATCTGCTCCCAGGAGGACCAGTTCCACCATAGAACACACCAGATGGCCTCCTTCTTTAGACACCGCAATTTCCCTTCCCACGTGGTTAAAGATGCCCTCCAACGCATCTCGTCCACATCCCGCACCTCCACCCTCAGAGCCCACCCCTCCAACCGTAACAAGGACAGAACGCCCCTGGTGCTCACCTCCCACCCTACAAACCTCCACATAAACCAAATCATCCGCCGACATTTCTGCCACCTCCAAAAAGAGGTGGCAGAAATGTCACCTATTCTAAGATAATGCCCTCTGAACCTAGACTCTGCCAAAAGAGAAACAGCCTTTCGACATCTGTCTTGTCAGGTCCCCTAAGAAACTTATTGCCTCTCATTTTTCTAAACTCCAAACAGTACATGCCCAAACTACTCAGCCTGTCCTCATAAGAAAGTCCCTCCATACCTGGGATCAATCCAATAAATCTTCCCTGGACTGTCTCCAGTGGCAGTATATCTCTCCTTAGAGAAGATATCAAAACTGTCCATAGTATTCCAAGTATAGTCTGACTAATGCCTTGTATAGTTTTAGCAAGACCTCCCATTTTGTACTCTATTCCCTTTGAAATAAAGGCTAATATTCAATTTGCCTCCGCTATTGCATGAATGCTAGCTTTTTGTGATATATGCATGATGACTGCCAAATCTTCCTGTGCTGCAGCCTTCTGTAACCTTTCTGCATTTAAATCATATTCAGCTGTTCTATTTTTATATCAAAATGCATAATGTCACAATTTCCTACATTATAATCCATCTGCCAGGCTTTTACCCATTTGCCTAATCTGCCTATATGCCTTCGCAGACTCTGTCGTCTTTACTACTTGCCTTCCCACGTAATTGCATTTGCAAACTTGGCTATAGTCATTCACTTTCCTCATCCAAGTCATTAACATTTGTTATAAAAAAAAGATTGTGGTACCAGCATGACCCTTGTGGCACTCCCAATAGTTACAGGTTGCCATCCTGAAAATTCCCCCTTATCCTAACTCCCTACTTCTATTAGTTAGCTCATCATCTACTATCCATGTAAATATGCATGCCTTCAGTGCCATTCCTCTTTTAGTAGCCTAATGTGGTACCTCTAATAAACACCTGAAAATCCAAATATATTTCTTCAACTGCTTCCTCTCTACATATCTTGCTTGTTACCATGTCAAAGAATTGAAATAAATTTGTTAGAAATGATTTGTGAAGCCAGTCTGACTCTGCTTAGTCATATTATGTATTTGTAAATGCCCTGCGGTTACACCCTTTTTTACAACCCAATCGCAGAAATTAAACAAACTAGCCAATAGTTAAGTTAGTTTTGTCCTCTTCCCTGTAATAATTATATTGGCAATTTTCCAATCCTTAGGAACCTTTCCAGAATCTAAGGATTTCTGGAAGATTACTACAATCTCTGCAATCTCTGTCACTCCTTTTAATATCCTAGGGTGCATTTCACCAGGTCCAGAGGACCCATTGGTCTTTGACACCATCAGTGCTTTATCTCGAGTGATAGTTGTTCAGATACTATTAATGTTTTATCCTGTGATGATTGATACAAAGTATTTATTCAACTCCTCTGCCATTTCCTGATTCCTCATTATTATGTCCCCAGCCTCGTTCTCTAAGGAGCCTATGTTCACTTTGTTCTGTCTATTCCTTTTTATATATTTAAAGAAGCACTTGCAGTCTGTCCTGATATTACTTCAAGTCGGCCATCAAAAGCTACTTTTTACCACCTTTTTGAGTCATTTTTGATTACTAAAATACTCTCAATAATCTGGCTTACTACTAATATTTGCCACTTTGTATATTTTCGCTTTCAATTTGATGCTATCCTGAATTAACTTCCCTGCTTAATCATATTTGGCTTATCCCCTTCTTGGAATCCTACTTTCCCACTGGGATAGACCTTTGTTGTGAGCTATGAACTATTCTCTTAAATGTTATCCATAATTCCTCAACTCTCTTTCATGCAAAATGGCTTTCCGAGTCCATTCCTAACTCTCCCTTCATTCCTTTGTATATACCCTGGTTTAAGTTCAGCACAACTGTTTCTGACCCAAGTTTTTCCCTCCCAAATGAAATGCTAAATTCTGCCAAGTTATGGTCACTGTTTTCTAGAGGTTCTTTTACTCCAAGATAATTTATTAAATCTGCCTCTTTATTTCAAATTTGGTGATATACAAATAGTGACCCCTGGTCATACCCATGACACATTGCTGTGGGAAACTGTCCCACCTGCACTCTATGAATTCATCCTCATGGCTATCTTTATAAATTTCAGTTAGATTGAGGCTGTCAGATTAGCGGTCATCCATGATAAATTGAGTGTGTTTTTATTTAAACAAGCCGTCATTTTCTAATTTATTCTGTCCTACTGTATGGAATTTAGTTTTTTCAACAGCATGAAAACAGAATAAAGCATGACCCCCTCCAACATTTTTAAAGTATTTTTGCTGAGAAAAACAATGCATATTTCTTGATATTGAATTTATTTAAGGGTGATGTATATTTAATTAAAGTGTGACATATTAAACTGCAGTTTTGAGATAGTTTTGGATTATTTTCTGATGATAGCTGCATTTCCTTTGCTCTATTCTGTCTTGAAATGATAGCTAATACAAGTACTGTGTGCACAAGAGTATCTTCTATTGCCAGTGAAGGGTAGCATGTAGTCGGAAGTAAGAGGGGACTCTGTCTGAGTCTTGGTTGACACCAGAGGTGATGGGAGCAGAAAGGGAAACTATTGCAGGCAATTCTCTGGCTATGATTGGATAAATAAGAATGGAGCCGGACCAGTGCCATCTCACCTTGTCTGAAGTAGAAGATCAGCCATGGTCTCATTTAATGGTGGATCAGAAATGAGGCCATTCAATCCTATTTTTAATGTTCGTGTGAGTGACATTGGAGAAGCACTGAGGATGATGGTGCGGTTAATTGTGTCAAAGGCTGACAATAGGTCAAGAAGGATGATCAGGGTTTATCCTTTTTCCTTCATTCACAGGATGTGAGTTGTACTGACTAGGTCAACCTTCATTGTACATCCCTATTTGCCCAGAGGGCAACTATGAGCCAACTGCATTGCTGTAAATCTGGCTAGACCCAGTAAAGATGACTTAACTTCCCTAAAATTTGCATTGATGAACTAGATTGGTTTTTCTGACAATCAACAATGGTTAAACTCTTAATTCCAGATTTTTATTGAATTCAAATTCCACCACCTGCTATAGTGAGATTCAAACTAGAATGTCATCGGAATGTCTAGATTAATAGTTGAGTGTCAATACCACCAGGCCATTATCTCCTGTATCATTGTCACAGAGATTGTAATTTATGACTTTCTTGAGAGTTGCAATGGTGATGTGGCAGAAGTAGAAAACAAATTGGATTTGGAGATTGGGAAAAGATGGGCATGGATATGGAAGGCAAGAAGGGAAAGAAACTTGGGGTTTGAAGATAGTAGTAACAAATGACAATCAACAATGGTTAAACTCTTAATTCCAGATTTTTATTGAATTCAAATTCCACCACCTGCTTTCGTGAGATTCAAACTAGAATGTCATCGGAATGTCTAGATTAAAAGTTGACAGATCAGTCAGTTTTTTTAAAATAAGAAGTGAGTGATAGCAATTGCAAGGAAAGGGAAATAATACCTGAGGTGAGAGAATTAGCAATATCAACTGATGAAAACCATTATAGGCTGTGAGAGAAACAGAAGAGGGAGTTAGGAGGAGAAAGTGAGGTCTGCAGATGCTGGAGATCAAAGTTGAAACTTTATTGCTGGAACAGCACAGCAGGTCAGGCAGCATCCAGGGAACAGGAGATTTGACGTTTCGGGCACATTCCTGAAGAAGGGCCTGTGCCCGAAACGTCGAATCTCCTGTTCCCTGGATGCTGCCTGACCTGCTGTGCTGTTCCAGCAATAAAGTTTCAACAGAAGAGGGAGTTACCCTAGTGGACGAGGGAAAGGTAAGGAGATTTGTAGAAACCATTTGATCAGCTATATTTAACTCTGTGGTAGAGAAGCCCATGAACTCCTCTTGCTTCTTAGAGTTGAGGGATGGATTAAAATTATTTGTAATACAGTGGGAGGAAAAACTGGAGTTATCTTTTGCATTCCAAGATGATGCTGGATTAGTGAGCATTAAAAGCAGTATTGGGTCCTACTTATGTGGCCCCAAGTGTGATGATGAATGGTTTAACGAGTTTTCCAGTGTATCCATTCAACATTGTTTGGATCTGAGTGGAGATGAAAGCCACACCAGGATGAGAGGATAATTAGTTTTAATAGGGGTAGTGGATTCAAAGGTGCTGGTAAAGATGTATTTGAACGTATACAATACCTGTAGTAATGTAGCCAATGAAGCACCAAGGCTAGACAATTGTGATTTTGAAAGTGAATTGGGAGAGAGCTTCTTTCTAGGGGGCAAGCATGGAAGGAAGTAAGGTTGAAGAGGGATGCAGATGAAGAACTATCCAACCACTGTGGCATGAAGCAAGTTTGTTAGGGTGACTGTATATTGAATTTGAACATAGTTTTTAAGGAACTTTATTTGACTATAGTTGTAGAGATCGTAAGAGCATAAGGGATTGAAGCATGAATAGATCATTTGCTCCTCAAGACTTACCCCATCATTCTGTAAGGTCATGGCTGATCTGCCCCAGACCTCTTTTTTTTGCCAGCTCATCATAGCCTTCAACTGTGATCTAACCTCCACAACTCTGAGGTAGACAATTCCAGACATTCATGACCCTTTCGGAGAAAAAAGCTGCTTTGCATCTCAGTTTTAAGTCATGTCCCCTTATTGCCATCTAGTTTGAGATTCCCTCACTGGTGGAAACATTGTCTCAACTTCAAACCTGTCAAGCCACCTCAGAATCGTGTTTATGCCAGTAAAATTACCTCTTATTCTTCTAATTGCTAATGAATAAAAATCTAATCTGTTTAACTGTTCGTGATATAAACAATCCTTTTATCCCAGACATCATCATACTGAACTGAACTTTTGAACTGCCTCCCAATCCTTTCTTAAAACTGTTCACAGCTCTCTAATCGTGGCTTCACCAATGCCCTGTATAGTTGTAACAAGTCTTCCGTATTTGTAAACTATATTCCCCAGCAATAAAAGCCAAAATCCTATTAACTGCCTTAATTACATTTGTCTTTTGTAAAGAAGAAACTATGTAAATTAGTTAACTTCATATCTCTTTAATTTCTTAAGGTCAAGAGTTTGTTTCCCATTGGACATGGCAATTAATTCATCTAGGAACTGTTTCCTTCATTTTTGTTTTCATCTGCATATAGTTGTATAGAAAGTGCTCTCATTTTCTGGAAACAATCTCTGTTATGAACTGTCTTGCAAATTTCCTCCAAATACTGTTGACTGTTCACTCTTTCCTCACTCCTATATTCTAGTATACCTACCAGTTTAAACATGCAGATTCTTATCTATACGTGGCATATGAAGTATAATGTGGATAAATGTAAAATTAACCATTTTAGTAGCAAAACCAGGAAGACATTATTATCTGAATGACTATTGAATTGGAAAAGGGGGGGGAGGTGCAATGAGACCTGCATGTCCTTGTTGAAAGTGAGCATGCAGGTGCAGCAGGCAATGAAGGCAAATGGTATGTTGGCCTTCAAATTGAGAGGATTTAAATACAGGAGCAGGTATGTCTTGCTGCAACTGTACAGGGCCTTGGAGAGTTCACACCTGGTATATTGTATACAGTTTGGTTTCCTTATTTGAAAATGGACCAAAGAGATTGTGGACGAACTGGGAACAGAGGATTGAGTTGGATGATCAGCCATGATCATATTGAATGGCGGAGCAGGTTCGAAGGGACAAATAATCTTCATTTAGTCCTATGTTCAGTTTCTCTGTTATGATCAGTGTATGTATATGTGAAGTTAAAAAACAACTGACTTTTCATTGTTGTAAAATACATTGAATGTGTCATAACTTTTGTATTTTGTCAGTTCTTTCAATCAGATCAGCATCTGCCTTAATACACTAGCTTCCAAAGTTTAACGCACTAATTGAGCAATAAACTATCTATTTGTAAATCACAATAGTGACATATATTCTGGATGTAGGTTTGCTCGCTGAGCTGGAAGGTTCATTTTCAGACATTTCGTCACCATATGAGGTAACATCTTCAGTGAGCCTCCGAATGAAGCAATTCTGGTGTAGCCCACTTTCTATTTATATGTTTTGAGTTGAGGAAACTCAAACAGCAAAACAGAAAGTGGGCTACACCACTAGTGCTTCATTCGGAGGCTTACTGAAGATGTTACCTAGTATGCTTCAAAAGGACATACCCTGACTACTGTAACCTTGGTTTTAAAGTTCTCTGCATTTTCCACATAAAGTAATTCACTCAATATACAGTACATTACGTAAACTTTTACATCTTTATTTTGGAAAGCTCTCAAATTCTAGATCGAGCAGAAGTATAACTAATTTTGCAGTTTACAGGAATTCAAGCTGATTTATTTTGAAGGAAATGGAAGCTTTTCATTCTCCTAAACCATGAGCAAAAACCACTATGTTCTATTACTTTCTGTTTCTGGTGTCCGAATCAAACTGCAGAAGTTATTTAAGATTCATGCTGAAACTATTGTGTTACAACACTGGGTAAACCCCTCTTCTAATTTAAAACAGCAACACAGAAAAACATTCACCCCGTGCTGTAATCTGTGAAAATTTGAGAGGCAAAGAACTATCCCAAAGTCACTATTTAAAGTACAAACAAATTTAAGAACTTTATTCTTTAAATCTGACCGAGAATAATTAACCAACAACAATTTACCATTCCTTTCTCTCAACCTATCTTTTACCTTCTCCTCTACAATTCTGGTCCAAATTAAAAAAACCATCCTGATTACGACTTACAGAAAATACAATCACGTTTCAAAACCAGTCAGCTCTGCTGAGTGTCTTCTGTGGACTTTCTTCTGTCTTCCTTTCTTTTTCTTAGGGTTTCTGTTTCACAGGTCATTGATAGATAAAGGTACCTTTTAAGAGACCAGATGTTTCTACAAGCAGTCTGTCTCTAGTTGGTCGTGCTTCGCTGCTCTGACTAACTGTTCAAACTGTCTGATACTTATACCCCAAAACATCAGATCATTTTATTGGTTTTAATATTGTCAAAATACTAAATTTAAACATGATTGGAGCTTGATCTCCTGAGGCATAATTTAAACTGGCTGCATTTGAATTTATTTTTTGTCTCCTAGCAACCCAGCCAGCGCTACCTGTTCTGACCAAGCGTAACATTGTTGCCTTTTCCTGAGTCTCTGTGCCTCTAAGTCCTCGCTAGCTTTTCAACTCTTAAAGGTACAGTACCCCTTACACCTTCATAACAATCGTCCTTCCACAGAAGTTTGATTGGTACTGAAACTTTTGTTGTGCACACCCATCACTCTTTCCTTTTGTCTTGTGCTCAAACCTGTTATTCCAGTCTGCAATTTAAGTTCAGTTTTATAACCATTCTCTTTTAACCTTGCTGCATCATACTCTATAGAACCTCCGCTCTGAAAGACGACGTATTTGGTTACTGCTATGGTCACAATTTAAACAAAAGTTCAGTGCAGCATTAAGGGTATGCTGCACTGTCAGAGGCTCCATCTTCTAAATGAAATATTAAACGTGGACCTTATCTGACTCCTCATGTAGCCATAAAATATCCAACTGCATTATTTGAACATGACCAGGGGAATTCTCACTGGTGACCCGACCAATATTTATCTCTCAGCCAATATCATTAAAGCAGATCATCTGGTCATCATTACACTGCTGTTTAATGAAACTTGTTGTATGCAAATTTGCTCAAAGGGACTTCTAGCAGTAAAATGAAAAATAAACTCTGCATCTGTGGCTTTTTAGAAGATTAAAGCTCCTGGGATTAATACCTCATCAGCTACTTTAAGAATCTAAATGATGTGCTAATAAATGTAAAAATGTGTGAGGATGGAATACAAGTGGTGTATGTATTAAAGGGATCTGGCCTGTGGTGCCTGGCAGTTATGGTAGGAGCAAATTACTACAGTTGCGAAAACTTTGTAGTGAAAACAAAAATTGATGAAGAGTTATCTAGACTCGAAACATTAGCATGCTCTCGCTCCATGGATGTTATCTGACCCGCTGTGATTTCCAACATCTTTTGTTTTCTAGCAGTTATAGTGATGGAAGATTCATTATCTGTCATTTATCAATATAATAGTAGTTTTGTTTTTTTTGGAGTACAGAAGGAAATGAGGTTGAAAGGAGATTAATATTGCGGGTCATGAGCGATCTGAGGAAGTAATCAGAAGTCAGTGCTGAGATTTATGGGACTGGTGAGGTGGCTGTGAATATGAAAGGAGAAGTTTCAGAACTGTTCACGCATAGAAGGGAGAGCAAGTTGGGCTACGATAGGGATTTAAATATTGAAGATGAGAAATTGCTCATTGTGGGGAAAGAATCTCTGAGAAACTCTGGGTTGGTGGAAGATGAGTGATTAAAGGAAAACCAGAGAAAACCAGGCGATGTGCGCGAAGGTGGGGAGCATGGAAGTATGCTCCATAATAATGATTACAGAATCATCAAGTTGGTTTGGAAAGTAGGTGATGGGACATTTGGCTAGGTAGAAATGATTGTGTGAGGGATGTTGTTGCTGACTATAAGGAAAGTCATGGTCAAAGTCACTTAGTGAGACAAAAGCTTGTTTATGAATTTATTAGCATTCCAGAGGGAAGTGCAGTGCTGTTATTGCTTACTCGTCAGCAAAGTCCTAGGAGGCCAATGTTGATGAAGCTACTGAGATGCTAGGAGAATGAAAGATCAATTAAAGAAGAATGGGGAATTCAGAGTTGTTGTTCATAAGGAGACACAACAGGTGTTCTGAAGGACCCTTTTCAAAAGCAAACACAGCTGACCAAGTGAGCCTGGAAGGAAAATATATTTGAGGAACTAAATGATAGGGTGGGAAGATTATTTAGAGGAGAAATGATTCCAGGGTGTTAAACAGATCTTTGGTCTGTCAGGGAATTGCAAGATTTGGGGAGCAGGTATGAAAGGGGCATGTTTTTTTCTTGATTAATGAGGCAGGCATGTGGGCTACTCTGGCTTCTAATTCTTATGCTCCTTAAATTGATGAAAATGTTATCAAAATGCACCCATAAGCTGAAACTCCCTCTTTGCCAGTACTGAGTTGAAACCACCTGCAAAACTGTGCAACCTGTTACATGGTAATGTCACATCCAGGCATTCATTCTTTGCTTCCTGAACAAAGATGTGAAACTCAAAAGTTAATGTGCCAAGTTTCCTGTGTTGGTGCAGTCAGAATGTATGCTGCTGTGGATCCAAGGACTGGACATGGCAGTCTAGTCATGAGAAGGGAACTTTCGCCATCTCGAGAACACACAACTCTTTCTGTTTTTTTAGAAAAAAACCTAACCGAAACTAGCTGCTTTAAAACGGACACTGAAATAATCTATATAGGAGATGACCATCGGAAATAATCAGGGCCCCTCTTCTCACCTGCAGGAAAACAACCATTTATGAATAAATGGTCAGTCATATATATGAGCAGAAAGAGAGATTTAGGGCTAATTCTAGAATTTGACTCATTGGCTCTGTGATTCTTTGTGCTATTGTTGTGTCATGCAGCCACCTGCAGCAAAGAACAATGAAGATATAAGCACTACAGTTACTGTGTGTGAAATTCTCCCCCCTCGCCTTTAAAGTTGTGGCCTCAATTTCAGGCAAACAGTTTGGTCATATTTCTGTTTGTGTGTGTGTGAATTAGTTGCTATGTTTCTTATACTGCACATTGAAAGTATTTCATTAGCTGTAAACTGCTTTAGGGAACTTGTGCTATCCAAGTGTGAATCTTTTATTTCAATTCATAAATATTCCTAATTCCATAGGTTTGGGTGGAGCCTCATTCTTTTGTTCTCAAATGTGCAACATGTCTAATAGCATGGTTACTTAGAATCTCTCTTTTATAAGGAAAGCGGCATGTAGATTTCCCTTATATGATGCAGCTAATGTTTGACAAATGGCTAAGTAGTATGTTCTGTTGTCAATGAGGATCACTGTATCTTCACCATATCATTCTGTAATCAGCATTGCATCTTGTGCTCATACAAATGTTAAATCAACTCCAGAAATGGTGGCAAAAATGTTTTTGTACAGCTTCCAGTAGAGTTGAGATGGGAGGTTGAAAGAACCATGTGAAACTAATAATTCTCGAAGCATTTCCTTTGAATGGAGAATCTAGGTTCAAAGAATGAATCTTGTCCACAGCCATGGTTACTAGCAATTTTTCCCATACTACTTGGAGATTCTAAGCTTAATTTATGGCCTTCCAGAATATTTGTGTACTGAAGACATTAAACAAAAATTGAGAAATGTACATCAAAGTAGTAATTGGTATAATAAAGAGAGAGTCCATGTGCAGTCATGCTATAATTCAACTGCTTTTGGTCAACATTGAGTATGGAAACAGACTCTTTGGCTCAACCCGTCTAGATATCCTAAATTAATCTTGTCCCATTTGCCAGCATTTGGCCTATATCCCTCTAACCCTTCCTATTCATATTACCCATGCCTTTTAAATGCTATAATGGTACCAGCCTCCTCCATCTCCTCTGGCAGCTCATTCCATACAGGCACCACCCCCTGTGTGAAAAAGTTGCCCCTTAGGTTCCTTTTATATCCTTCCCCTCTCACCTTAAACCTCGACCCAAAAAAATTGGACCCCCCCCCCCCAACCTGGGAAAAGATCTTGTCTATTCACCCTATCCATGCCCTTCATGATTTTATAGACCTCTAAGGTCAATCCTCAACCTCCAATGCTTCAGAGAAAATAGTCCCAGGCTATTCAGGCTCTCCCCATAGCTCAAACTTTGGCAATATCCTTATAAATTTTCCCTGCTCCCTTTCAAGTTTAACAACATCTCTCCTACAGCAGGGAGGATCAGGAAGAATTGATTTTTTGTGTGTGATAATTAACAAACGTGTTTATGAATTTCTGTGGCTGCATGTAGAGCAGATAGAGGACTAAAACCTGCATTGTACTCCCTCCCATGTCAGTGCATCCTTCTTAAAGTGTGGTGTCCAGATCAGTTCACAGAACTCCAAGTGTACCAAAGCTCCCCAAGAATTGATTAGATTAGATTACTTACAGTGTGGAAACAGGCCCTTCGGCCCAACAAGTCCACACCGCCCCGCCGAAGCGCAACCCACCCATACCCCTACATTTACACCTTACCTAACACTATGGGCAATTTTTAGCATGGCCAATTCACCTAACCTGCACATCTTTGGACTGTGGGAGGAAACCGGAGCACCTGGCACCCGGAGGAAACCCACGCAGACACGGGGAGAATGTGCAAACTCCACACAGTCAGTCACCTGAGGCAGGAATTGAACCCGGGTCTCAGGCGCTGTGAGGCAGCAGTGCTAACCACTGTGCCACCGTGCCGCCCACAATTGATTTTAGGATTGCTGCTTTATTAAAATTAAAACTTGTGCATGTAGGCAATTTATTTTCTTCTGTATAACTTCCAGGTTGCATGTGTGGCAGCAACCTCCAAACTGGAAGTGTGTGTGTGTGTGTGTGTGTGGACATTGAGTTGCTGCATATGTGTACTGCCACCTTGCGTAGACAGAATGTTGTGCAGGGAGTGTGATGTCAATTTTCGACTGTTACAGGACATGCACATAGACTAAGGAGATAGTTAAAAATCACACAACACCAGGTTTTAGTCCAACAGGTTTAATTGGAAGCACACTAGCTTTCGGAGTGACGCTCCTTCATCACAATCACCTGAAAACTAGTGTGCTTCCAATTAAACCTGTTGGACTATAACCTGGTGTTGTGTGATTTTTAACTTTGTACACCCCAGTCCAACACTGGCATCTCAAAATCATAAGGAGATAGTGTTAGACTTAAAACAGACACAGATGACTGGCAGAATGAGTGGATGTGTTTGATGATGATAATGCAGAGAAGTGAGGAAACTTAGATTTTGATAAGTTCAAGGATGCATATATAAACTCAAGGGCATAATCCAGAAGCAGGTGCAGGAGCAGAAAGGCCAAGAGAGATATGTGTGCAAATTGTTGAAAGTGGCAGAACAGTTTGAGATAGCCATTAATAAAGAATATGGGATCCTAGGCTTTAAGTAGAAGCATAAATACAAAAGCAAGGAAGTTATGATAAATATTTATAAAGCACATGTTCCCCAGTTGGAGTATTGTCTGTAATTTTGGCAAGTGCACTTTAGAAAGAGTGCGAAGGCTTTCCAGAGTATGCTGAAAAAGTTCGAGATTAGGCTATCAATTCCCAACCTGCATCATCTTATTTTACTACCTGGGATCATTCATTGATTGAAATGATTGGGAAAAAAAAACACACTACTTAAGATTTACGACCGTGGTAACCTGACCCTGAGCCAAGCTCATGAGGCTGTCAATGAACAAGAATCAGTCTGAACTGAAAATAACAATGTAATAAGAAAGATATTGAAACTCACATCTTTATCTCTTGTGTGATTCATGCCTTTATGGAACTTTTACGTGGAACATGCTGAAAGTCACCTGATTTTCCAACTTTCAAAAAAAAGTGAAACCAGATATGGGAATGCACAAGTGAACTGGATTTCAAACAATGACTTTTGGCAAAGATGAAAAAGGAAAACTTGATTGGTAATGAAACTGAAAGATTTTATTTTTCTCTCTCATACTCTCTCTTTCCATCCCCCTCCCCCTCTCTCTTCGCTTTCCTCACTCATTCTCTGTCTCTTGCTTCTCCCCATTTCTCTGCTTCCCTCAGCCTCTTGAAAAATAGCACCTATGACAAAGCAAATTGAATAAACATCTATTCACTGAGGAATCAAAAGAAAACTATAAATTTCACTATACTACAAATACAGGTCATCAACTAAAAAAACTATGGTCTCGGTTGAAATCTAACCTTTCAAAGACAAAGAACCTGAGTTACCGATTCTTGATCATCCTTTCTGTGCAAGACATTCCGTCTGTGTTTCATCATTTCTTTTTCTCCATATTAATAAGAAATGAAATTCCTCTTTCACTTAAGAAGTCCTTATGGTTGGCTTCTTAGTTTTGACTAATCTTACATTTAAATTGAAGTGTCATTTGTCTGCTTGCTAAAAAGAATTTAACTTTTGTGTTGTGACCATAGGAAGGGAGCCAATTTACCCCTCCTAACCTAACCTGATTTGTAACAAGTCCCAAAACATACGGTCACAGGACAAAATGTGAAAGCTTGAGTAGGCTGAATAGCTGTTCTTTCATCACACAGATAAAATGAGCCAAATTGGCTGTCTGTATGGTTCTCAGAAAACCAGCTCATCTTTAACCCTGCGGTAGCTTGTACAGATGCTTAAATACCATATATACTCGAGTAATAGTTCAATTTATTTGACTACTTTATAAAGTTAAATATATGGGGTATACTACTTTATAAAGGCTGCATGCTGCCTGACCTGCTGCGCTTTTCCAGCAACACATTTCCATCTCTGATCTCCAGCATCTGCAGACCTCACTTTCTCCTCCGGGCTGAAATTCATGTCCATCAAAACTCATACTGTATAATAAGCAGAATCCCAATTGATCTCTAAGCGAATAAAGACAAAAACTCAACAAATTACCGTAATTTGAAAGCCTGGAGCAGATTACAACAGCCAGTGGACTGGAAGACCGGGAGCAGAGTGGAACAACTGACAGATTGGAAAGCTGGAGTGGAACGTGACAGCCAGCACACTTACTCCTAAAGATTGATCTGTTATCTGTGAAGAACTAAGGTCAACTTTAACGCAAGATAAATGGAAAATTCCTGGTTATTTGGCCAAAAATAGGGGGTCAACTTTTACATAAGAGTGACTATTACTCAAGTATATGTGGTATTTCAGCTGCAGTTGTGGATCAGGAATGTGTTCCTCTTTTGAGTCAGATGTAGTAAATGTTTAATGGTCCCAAAGTAGAATTTGTGTGTGGTCAGAAAGTGGTCTTAAAGGAGCAACTGGGGGGTAGGCAGAGCTTGTACTCAGAATATTTGTGCATCTAAATGGTTAAATGGCTTTGGAATGAAATTAAAATACTGGTCCTTTATATTAGCACATTTCTTCTGATATGGATGCAGAGACGACTTTAAACACTGAAGACCAAATTGATGGGGAATTCTCAGAGCAGATACCACTTTCTAGTTTTGGAATCTGTTATGCTGTCTTTATGACTGTCCTAGTACATGATAACCTCATTAAGCAATGCTGGAAGCACTTGCATTTTAAGTGTACATTCTGTGTACTTCTATTAACATGGATAGCTTCATGAATGGATAATTCCTCAGTTCAGCAGTTACCTATATTTCACTTGCTCTTAATCCAGGCTGTTCCTGCAAAGCCGCAATTTTTTTTTTGTCTTGAGGTATTTGATAGAATTTATTTTTAAACATACACGCTTTCTGTCTCCCTAGATGCTCCCAGCCCCTAGAGAGTTTATCTAGCACTTCCTATTTTCATTTCAGATCTCCAGCATTTGCAGTGTTTTGCTTTGATTAAAGACAGATCACCTGATATTTTAAAAAATCTCTACTGTAGAAAAAAAAGTAAACTGCCTTTGTTATTGCCTTAAACATAAGATTTCAGCAAAATCTATGGAGCCAAGGTTTGGAATTGATATTCATTGAGTCATAGAGTCCTACAGCATGGGACAGGCTCTTCGGCCCAAACTGGTCCACGCTGACCAAAATGTCCATCCACGCTAACCCCATTTCCCTGCACTTGGCCCATATCCTTCTAATCCTTTCCTATCCATGTATTTGTCCAAATGCCATTTAGATATTGTTAATGTATCTGCCCCAACCCACTTCCACTGGCCACTCTGTGTAAAAAAAAAGTTTCCCCACTAACCTTAAAGTGATGCTGTCTAGTCCTTGATTCCCTAACCCTGGAGAAAAGACTAAGTACATTCACCCTATCCATGCCTCTCATGATCTTATACACTTCTATAAGGTCCCTCCTCAGTCTCCTACGCTGTAAAGAAAAAAGTCCTCACTTGTCCAACCTCTCCCTATAAGTCAGATCATTGAGTCCTGGCATCATCCTTGTAAATTTCTTCAGCACTCTTTCCCATTTAATAATATCCTTCCTGTAGCAAGGTGACCAAATCTGAACACAACACTCAGTTTGTGGCCTTACCAATGTCCTGTATAACTGCAACTTCTATACTCAATGCCCTGACTGATAAAGGCCAGTGTGCCAAAATCTGCCTTCACTGCTCTGTCTATCTGAGAGTCCATTTTCAGAGAACTGTGCACCTGAACTCCAAGGTCCCTCTGTTCCACTACACTCCTTAAGGCCCTACCATTCACTGCTCTGACTTTCCAAAATACAAGACCTCACACTTATCTAAATTAAACTCCATTTGCCATTTCTCAGCTCCCTTCCCTCACTGATCTCAGTCTTGCTGCAATTTCAGATAACACTGTTCCCAATATCTCCTATTTTAGTGTTATTGGCAAGCTTATTAATCATGCCTTGTACATTCTCATCCAAATCATTGATATAGAAAACAAATAGCAATGGGCCCAGCACCAACCCCTGAGACACACCATTAGTAACAAGCCTCCAATCAGATAAGCATCCTTCCACTGTTACCCTCTGCTTCCTATCATCAAGCCAATTGTGAATTTGCCAGACACTACTTGATTCCATGTGAGCTAATCTCTCAGAGCAGTCAACCATGTGGAACCTTATCAAAGGCCTCACTAAAATCCATGTAGACTACATCTACTGCCCTGCCCTTGTTAACCTTCCTGGTCACTTCAAAGAATTCTAACAAATTAGTAAGGCATCATCTCTCATGCTGACTACTCCTAATCAAACGTTATCTTTCCAAATGCAGGTATATCTTATCTGTCAGAATCTTCTCAAGTAACTTACCCACCATGTTAGACTTACTGTTAGTGAGGATGAGACAGAAAAATTGTAGAGGTATATAGACAGGTTTAGTGATTGGGTAAAAAAAACTTGGTAATTGGAATTCAAAGTGCAAAAATATTTGGCACTTTGGCAGGAAGAATAGAAGAGTTGAATATTATTTAAATGGAGAAAACTACAGCACAAATGGGTTTGGGTGTTCCATGCATGAACTCTTAATAACCTAACATGCAAGTTCAGCAGGAAACAGGGAAGGCAAATTTCAAAGGGAAGGAGTATAAAAATAGGGACGCCTTGCTAAAACAATACAAGGCACTAGTCAGACCGCAGCTATAATACTGTTTGTTGCATTATCTAAGAAAAGATATCAAGGCATTGGAGGCAGTCCAGAGAGCGTTGGTTCCACGCATGGGAAGATTTACTTATGTGGAGAGGTTAAGAAGGCTTGTCCAGTGTTCTTTGGAGTTTAAAACAATGAGGAGTGACCATAATGGAACATAAAAGATTCTGAGAGGACTTGACAGTATAGATACTGAGAGGTTGTTTCCCTGTATGGAAAAGCCTAAAACAAGAGGGCATCATCTCAGAGTAAGGGTCTTTAAGGCAGAGCGGAGGAGGAATTTTTTCACAGACTGTGAATCTGTGAAATACTTTACCACTGAGAAATATGTGGAGACTGGGTCATTAAGTATGCTCAAAGTTGAGGTAGACTTTTTTTTTAATTAGTAAGGGAATCAAGGGATATGGAGAAAACACCTGAAAAACTGCCTAATAATAATAATAGAGGCTGAGGGGTGACCTTACAGAGGCTTATAAAATCATGAGGGGCATGCCTACGGTGAATATCCAAGATCTTTTTCCTAGGGTGGGGGGTGGGGGGAGTCGAAAACCATTGGGCATACAAGGTGAGAGGCCAAAGATTTCAAAAGGACCTGGAGGGATAATCTTTTCACAGAAGGTGGTGCATATATGGAATACCTACCAGAAGTGGTGGTCGAAGAGGGTACAATTACAACATTTGAATGACAGCTGAATCGGTACATGAATAAGAGAGGTTTAGATAGATATAGGCCAAGTGCTGGCAAAATGGGGCATGCAGATAACAAACAGCAGTGGGCCCTACACCAACCCCTGAGGCACTCCACTAGTGACATGCCTCAAGTCTGACAAGCATCCTTCCACTATTACCCTCTGGTTCTTTTCATCAAGCCAATTGTATATCCAATTTGGTGGTTTGCCCTGGATTCCATTTGATTTAACCTCCCAGAGCAGCGTACCATGTGGAACCTTATCAAAAGTCTTACTGAAATCCCAATAGACTACATCTACTGCCCTGCCCTCATCAAACTTCCTGGTCAGTTCTTCAAATAACTCTAACAAATGTGTGAGGCATGATCTCCCACACACCCATCCATGCTGACTTCCTAATCTGACTTTCTGTCTTTCCAAATGCATGTATATGTTATCTCTCAGAATCTTCTCAAGTAACTTAGCTGCCACAAATGTTAGAGTTACTGGTCTAGAGTACTCGGGTTTTTCTTTGCAGCTCTTGTTGAATAAGGGCACAACATTCGCTACCCTCCAGTTTCCAGGACCTCACCTGTGGCTAACTATGAAGCAAAAATATCAGCCAGGACCCCCACAATTTCTAGCCTCTTGGATATATCTGGTCAGGATCAGGATTACAAAAGTGTCATGGGATGAAATGGGATTACAAAAGTGTCTTTAGTCCAAGAATTTGAAAGCAATGATTGCTACACAGTGTTTTTTCCCCCAAAAAGTTAACAACAAAGGAATTGTGCTAACCATTCATTACTCTTAAACTTGCTCACAAACTTTCTGTTGGCTTTTACACAGAAACTTATGATATGAAATCTTTGACAGACAGCTTGGGCCCATATGAATTTGGCAATCAAAGTTTGGCAATTTTGGTTTCTCCATAACCAGTCAGTTGAGAATCAGTGTCGAATCAGGAAGTATTGGTTTGCTCTTTAATAATGAAAACACCCACAAGAACTAGTGATTATTATCAAAAGACGTCTGAGCCATTGCCTATATGGAGAATCCTTTAAAAAGATTATTTGCAAATTATTTTATGATGAAGTGAACCTGTTGCTTCTGAGAAAGATACTTAGGTTGGTGTGGAGACCATCATTTTTCTTCATGTTGATACTTGATTCTTTTTCCCTGTTCATGTGTACAACAGTGTTGTTTATCCAATTGCAATTAGGAATACTCTAGCTTATTTTATTGTCAGTCGGTTTGCTCGCTGAGCTGGAAGGTTCGTGTTTAGACGTTTTGTCACCCTACTAGGTAACATCTTCAGTGAGCCTCCGGACAAAACATTGCTGATGATTCCTGCTTTCTATTTATATGTTTGGGTTTCTTTTGGTTTATGATGTCATTTCCTGTTCTTTTTCTCAGGGGGTGGTAAATCAGGTCCAAGTCAGTGTGTTTGTTGATGGGGTTCCTGTTGGGATGCCATGCTTCTAGGAATTCTCGTGTGTGTCTCTGCTTGGCTTGTCCAAGGATGGATGTGTTGTTCAAGTCGAAGTGGTGTCCTTCCTTATCTGTATGTAAGGAAATTAGTGAGAGAAGGTCATGTCGTTTCATGCCTAGTTAATGCTCATGTATTCTGGTGGCAGGTTTTCTGCCTGTTTGTCCAATGTAGTGTTTGTTACAGTCCTTGCACGGTATTTTGTAAATTAGTCCTCATAGAATGAGTTCCCTGATTTGGGCTGTTAATCTGGTCCAAGCAGGAAGACCTGGCTGACATATAAACAGAATTGACAGACATCCTGTTCATTCGGAGTGCTGGCTCTGAGGCAGTTGGATCAGTGTCAAGAACTTTCCACATGTAAATAAAGGGTGTCTTGGTAATGGGACACCAAACTTTGTGGATGATGTGAAAATCACGCATTTTTCTCCTTTTAATGTCGTCTTAGTCATTGTGCCAAACCGGCTGAAGATGAGAGAAGGAAAAAGAGGTAGGGGAGCTTTTTTAAATAAAAATTGGAGGATTGGAACCAGTAGTTTGGTGTGTGGACCTTTTTAAGGTTTGTGTGCTGTGTTGACGTCCAAAACCAGAAGTCCAATGTGTCAGCATGCCATCGGCATGCACTGAACTTCAGATCTTCTGTGCAGCAGACCAGCTCAAATGAAATGTTAGTTGAAAACATGAAGAGAAACAAATCAGAACAGAAAGTACCAAAGCCTTAATTGATATTCCTTTTTAATATATAAAGACAACAGCAGCCATTCGGATTAAATAGAAGCTTGTCAGAAATCTGACCTGTAGACTAGCTGACAATTAAAACCTGAATAAGTTCACTCACTGTTTATTGACAACTGGTGAATCTATGATTTTAAAAGTACACTGCTTTATTCTGCAAGAAAGATAATACATTGTGCACTACATATCATAATACTTTTGTCCCTATAAGACAAAGAAACATTTCACTGAGCTTGACCAATGTTGTGGATATTCTGTCAGTAATATATCAAAGACAGCATTTATGAGGACACAGGTAGCACTTCACAAATATTTTGTTTTGCCACGGATGGAAAAAGTTCTTAAAATGCAGTTGGTTGTGGCCTATATTTCTAATTTTATGCCAGAAGCCAATGAGTGCATTTCAATTTGCAAAGAAAGTTTCGAAAGCTATTTATCTGTAAATAATCTGAGTCTGTTTCTCTAATTTGTTAGAAAAGGCCTCAGCTGAGAAATGACTCCATATATTTTAAACTAAATGGTATAACCATGTTTAAAAAATAAGTACTGTAATCTCCTGGGCTATCAGCTATTATGTTGGAAATATGGAACAATTCTTTGCATTACTAGTTCATTGCTTTCTTATAGCAAAATGTTTAGTAGAAAGAAAGAGCACACTGTCAAATAAAACTTGGCTTTATTTGTGCTTATAAAGTTGAGTGATGTACAATGCCATTAACATTTTTGGTTTTTTTCCCCAGCACGTATGTGTGGACTGTAAGAAGGATTTCTGCACGGCCTGCTCAGTCCAACCTGAGAACAGTCCCAAAATGTGCCACACTTGTCAGAGATTCCGTGCCACTGACTTTGAGCGAGGAGAGCTAATGAAACTGAAAGTGAAAGACTTGCGTGATTACCTCCAACTACATGAAATTTCGATGGAGATGTGTAGGGAGAAGTCAGACCTGGTGGACCTAGTGCTGGGACAGCGCCCTCCGATTGCTCTGACCCATCACATGCATATTCCTGTTTATAGAATGGACAATCCTGAGCAGCAATACTTTATTCCAAATGCACATACAGAGACAACAGCATCTACCTCACGGGATGATCCACCACCATATGGAGCAAATAGCCCAGAACAGTCTCGGCAAGCAAACCTGGTAATTCATAAATCTAGGAGACTGAACAGTAGTCATACAAGATTTTTTAAAAACTGTTTGCGGATTTGTGTCAAACTTAATTCTATATCAATGGTAGGAAGAAGAAATAAGAATTAAGTCATATTGGCCACTTGACTGTGTCTCGTAGATTAGATTACTTAGTGTGGAAACAGGCCCTTCGGCCCAACAAGTCCACACCGCCCCGCCGAAGCGTCACCCACCCATACCCCTACACATCTACCCCTTACCTAACACTACGGGCAATTTAGCATGGCCAATTCACCTGACCTGCACATCTTTGGACTGTGGGAGGAAACCGGAGCACCCGGAGGAAACCCACGCAGACACGGGGAGAATGTGCACACTCCACACAGTCAGTTGCCTAATGCGGGAATTGAACCTGGGTCTCTGGCGCTGTGAGGCAGCAGTGCTAACCACTGTGCCACCGTGCCGCCCACAAGTAGATAAGTTATAGATTTGCAGCCCATTAAATGCAGCTCAACAACTGAATAATGATGTATGTTTAAACCAAATTAATTAATTTTACAAAGATATCATGGAAATTAATCATGTGTAAGAATTATTTCTGTGGTTGTCTTCCAATATGGAAATAAAGAACTTCCTTTGTTTAATAAAATAGTAGCTAATGGTGATGTTTGCTGCGTTTACTGGCAAATGCTATAAAACAGTCTACGTAAACAGTCAAGTGGTACAGATCATTATTAACGTTTGTGCTGTCCACATAGAAATTGAAAAACACCAGACTCGCAGTGAACTCTAATTACAAATGGATCCTTTAATATTTAGTTGTGAGCTTTTTAATCTATTGAATCAATTTCATTTTCATTTTCATTTCATTGACCATTTTGGAATACAAGTATAATGCAATTTCTCTTGTTTTTACATGTACAGTTGAATACAGAAACGACAGTAGAGAATCAGAATGAGTCTGTGCCACCAGTGGAGGATGAGACAGAGGTGTGTTGCATCTTCACTCTTGGTGCCATATAGTTCTGTTTTGATTTTTAGAATTCTGTAAATGACACCAGTACAAGATAGCCAGTGATGTTTTCTGAAGCAAATAATAATGTTATATGTACTATGTTGATCACACTTTTAATCAAAATAGCCTATTTTTATTGAGTGAGACAAATTATATTCCAACCCACAGATATTCACATAAAACCACTAGAGCTATTACAAAACTCCAGGCTTTCAAACTTTGCAGCTATTAATTTCAAAATTCCATCCATCCTAAACTATTAATTTTGTGACAGTCGGAACTGTTGAACTATGTTGACTTATTGCTATCGTCCAATCTAGAGAATTCTGCAAGATCAAAACCAATCCACAGTCTTTGCAGTCACCACTTAAAACCTGAAGCTTTAAGTCAGTAGGACCAGGGGATTTATCAGCTTTTAAGTACCATTAATTTTTCCAGTATTTTATCTTTAATAGCATTTAGGTTTTTCACTCTCATTAGCTATTTATTTGTCCTTTATTTGTCACAGCATACTGTTGTTAAATTTGAAAGAGTTTGTAAAAGATTTACAAGAATGTTGCCAGGGTCGGAGGATTTGAGCTATAGGGAGAGGAGATTTGTAGCTCGGGTGCTCGTTGTTGTGGTTCTGTTCGCCGAGCAGGGAATTTGTGTTGCAGAAGTTTCATCCCCTGTCTAGGTGACATCCTCAGTGCTTGGGAGCCTCCTGTGAAGCGCTTCTGTGATCTTTCCTCCGGCATTTGGCTGTTCTCTGTCTGGCTTGCGCTATGTTAGTAGTGTTGTCCCAGTCGAATTCATGTTGCTTGTTGTCTGCGTGTGTGGCTACTAAGGATAGCTGGTCGTGTCGTTTCGTGGCTAGTTGGTGTTCATGGATGCGGATCGTTAGCTGTCTTCCTGTTTGTCCTATGTAGTGTTTTGTGTAGTCCTTGCATGGGATTTTGTATACTACATTGGTTTTGCTCATGCTGGGTATTGGGTCATTCGTTCTGGTGAGTTTTTGTCTGAGAGTGGCTGTTGGTTTGTGTGCTGTTATGAGTCCTAGTGGTGGTAGTAGTCTGGCTGTCAGTTCAGAAATGTTCTTGATGTATGGTAAAGTGGCTAGCCCTTTGGCTTGTGGCATGTCCTCATTCCGTTGTCTTTCCCTTAGGCATCTGTTGATGAAATTGCGCGGGTATCCGTTTTTGGCGAATACATTGTATAGGTGTTCTTCTTCCTCTTTTTGCTGTTCTGGTGTGCTGCAGTGTGTTGTGGCCCTTTTGAATAGTGTCTTGATGCAACTTCTTTTGTATGTGTTGGGGTGGTTGCTTTCGTAGTTTAGGACTTGGTCTGTGTGTGTGGCTTTCCTGTATACCTTTGTGGTGAATTCTCCGTTCGGTGTTCTCTGTGCCATCAGGTCTAGGAATGGGAGTTGGTTGTCCTTTTCTTCCTCTCTAGTGAATCGGATTCCTGTGAGTGTGGCGTTGATGATCCGGTGTGTGTTCTCTATTTCTGTGTTTTTAATGATTACAAAGGTATCTTTGCATTACCACTTCTGCTATGAGTCCACAGATGGGTGAGCCGTTGATTTGTTCATATATTTGGTTGTTGAATGTGAAGTGTGTTGTGAGGCACAGGTCCAGTAGTTTGAGTATGCCGTCGTTGTTAGGTTCAATGTCCTGTTGTCTGTTCTGTATGTCTGGCAGGTTGGCTATTGTTTCTCTGGCTAGGGTTTTGTCGATAGAGGTGAACAGTGCCGTTACATCGAATGAGACCATGCTTTCTTCCTTGTCTATGTGTATATTTCTGATGATGTCCAAGAATTCCTGTGTTGATTGTATAGAGTGTCTGGATCAGCTGATCAGATGTTTCAGTTTCGACTGTAGTTCTTTAGCAAGTTTGTGTGATGGTGTCCCTGGTAGTGATACTATGGGTCTGAGTGGGATGTCTGGTTTGTGCACTTTAGGTAGTCCATAGAATCTGGGGGTGTTGTTGCTTTCAGGTTTCATTCTCTGTAGGTCAAACCTGGTTATCTGTCCGTATTTTTGTAGGTTCCTCAGTGTGTTGTTTATCCTATTGGTGAGCTGTGGGGTGGGGTCAAACTCCCACTTTTGGTAGGTGTTGGTATCTGCAAGTAGTTGGTGTGCTTTTTGGGTGTATTCTGCTTTGTCCAGGATGACCGTCATTCTGCCTTTGTCTAATGGTAGTATGATTATGTTCTTATCATTTCTTAGTG
>NC_057737.1:44718705-44762219 GCF_004010195.1 Chiloscyllium plagiosum | reverse complement strand
CCGACCACTGGAACTGACAACCGGAAGCGGCAAATTCAAACCACTACAAATGCCGGAGGAAAGATCACAGAAGCGCTTCACAGGAGGCTCCCAAGCACCGAGGATGTCACCTAGACAGGGGACGAAACGTCTGCAACATAAATTCCCAGCTCGGTGAACAGAACCACAACATAGACCCAGCCTCTCCCTATTTTCTCTGGAGTGTTGAAGGCTGAGGGGTGACCTTACAGAGGGTTATGTAATCATGAGGGGCATGAATAGGGCTTTTCCCCAGGATTGGGGAGTACAAAACTGGAGGGCATAGAGTTAAGACGCATCTAAGGGGTAATGTTTTCCAGGCAGAGGATGATGCATGTATGGAATGAGCTGCCAGAGGAACTGGTGGAGGCTGGTATAATTACAGCATTTAAAAAGGCATCTGATAGGTATACGAATAGGAAGGGTTGAGAGGGATAGGGGCTAAACGTTGGCAAATGGGACAAGATTAATTTAGGATATCTGGTTGGCATGGACAAGTTAGACCAAAGGGTATGTTTCCGTACTATACGACTCTAGAGTCTTTGACATCAATGAATGGGCGAATAGAGAAATTACTACCAAGAATTTTGCAAATGATATGAAAATTGTCTGTATGGCTGATGATGAAGAAAGTAGACTACAGGATAATATCAACGGGTTTATCAGATGGATGGATAAGTTTCAAATAGAATTCACTCTGCAGGAATATGAGGGAATGAATTTGGAAAGAACAAGGAAGGCAAGAGCTTGTATAATCCTGACAAGTCTAGAGAACCAGGGGGACACTGGGTTGGTCCAGAAGGAATAAAAAATGCTTTCCTTTGGGAACATTTGATATGGAATAGGCCATTTGGTCCTCCAGGCTTGCTCAATAATCCTGATCATATTTGATCTCTGTGATCGCAATGGCATTTTTCTGTTTGCCCCCAAACTTGTAAATCAAAAATCTAAATCAGCCTTGAGAAAGTTTAAAGACCTAGTTTCCATTACCTTTACCAATATCTTTAAAGACCCTTTTCTAATTGCAGTCTTAAAAGGGAAACCTTTAATTCTAGGTTAAGTCTCCCCTACAAGAGGAAACATCTCTCTGTTATTCAACCTAACCAGTCTCCTCAAGGTATAGCATGTTTCAATAAGATCACCATCTCCTCTTCTAAACTCAAGTGGATAGGAACCCAACATGTTCAATTTCATAAGATTTGCCCTTCATCCTAGGGATGAAGCCCATGAACCTTCTCTCCTCACGTAATTGTATCTTTCCTTAAATAAGGAGGATAAAACTATACACGTTACCCCAGATGTGGTCTCCTACAATTCATACAACTGCAGTGAACCTCTCTAAACTTGTATTCCACTCACCTCACAAATCATTTTGTGAATACTAACTTTGCGCAAGATCACATTTACCCACGTTATACTCCATCTAACAATATTTTGCCCGTTCACTCTCAAATCTTTGAGGCCTTTCCGACTCCTCTTTACAATTTGCTTTCCTACCTATATTGGTATCAGTGGCAAATTTAGCTACCATACATTTGGTCCTCTCATCCAAATTTTTGATATAGATTAGAAGTTATTGAGGACCCAGCACTGTTCCCTGTGGCAGTCAAAAGGTTGCAGTTTGTCAATCTGAAAATGACCCAATTATCCCTACTACCTGCTTCCCATTAACTAACCAATCTTTTATTCATGGCAAATTATTAACTCCTTCACCATGATCTCTCGTCTTCTACAGCAACTTGGTTCTAGGTTCAGTTACTGTTTCAACTGATGCCTCAGCATTGTAGCGTTTGTATCGGGCACTAACCGATAGATATTCTGATTGCAAATGTTCTGTGGACTTGGTTTGCAATTATTCACCTCTCAATTGCTGCAGTTTATAATATTCCAGAGTCCACAGCCAGCTCTGCCTTTAAACACTCCTCGTAACCTCTGTTTAGAATTAAAAAACTCGTCATGATCCATCCTTTGAAACTTGAGCTTGAACTTTTATTACGTTGTGATCGCTGCCACTTAGAGTTATTGATTAATCCTAGCAGTAGCTAAGGTCGAGAATGTCCCTTGGTGGAATCCAGAATATAAGAACAGGGATGTTCTGTTATAATTGCACAAGCATTAGATTGCAGCTGGAGTCCCATACAGTTCTGAATACCTCATTACTGGAGGGATCTGACGGTAGAAGTTTTACAAGAATAGAGAGTTTTAGTATGAGGGAAGATTATTCTTCTGTTTATCTCAGACTTTATTGTCAAGAATAAAATTCCTGAAGAAGGGCTCATGCCCGAAATGTCGATTCTCCTGCTCCTTGGATGCTGCCTGACCTGCTGTGCTTTTTCAGCAACACGTTTTCAGCCGGAATATTTACTTCCCAATAATGTTCACTCTGCAATCATATTTCAGCAATGTTTAAACCAGTTTATCACTCCTTGTGCCATTATTTCATCTATCTTGTTATAAATGCTTTTGCGCATTTAGCTATAGAACCGTTTGTTATCCCTTTCCATTATTTTTCCCAGATATGGCTTTGATTGCTATTGCCCCACTAGTATTACATAGAACATTACAGTGCAGTACAGACCCTTCGGCCCTTGATGTTGCGCTGACCTGTGAAACCCAGGTAAAGCGTATCGAACCTACATTATTCCATTTTCATCCATTTGTTTATCCAAACCCCCCCCCCACAAAGTTGGCAAGACTACTACTGTTGCAGGCAGTGTTCCATGCTCCTACTACTCTGATTTTATTATTAAATTCTACATGATCCTGACAACATCTGTTTAGATTTCAGCTAATTTACTGCATCTGCTGCGGCCTTGACTTTTTTCTCTAGGCTTTTAAATTTACCCTCACCTAAACCTTCCATCACCTGTATCAGATGGAAGTCCAATCAATATGTAATTTATGAATGCAGTGGAACCCAACCCAACAGATCTGCTCCCTCTTTCTGTAATTGTGGTACCAGTGGCCTGTTTATCGAAACCTCTCCAATCTTTCATCCACATATGTCTGCATTCGAATTTCTGTATATCTCAGATGATGATTGAGTGATTATTATATTTGAAATTTTGCTTTATAGTTTGGACACCAGCTTCTTAAACCACCTGTATTACCTTAGTCATTAGTTTCTAGGTAGACCATAGCCGCTGGTGTCTCCTGTTAATCAAAGTTCTTTTTCAACTGCAAGAAGGTGTTCTTAAACCTGCGTTTGAGCAGAACTTTAGAACTCTCAGCCTGAGTTTCAGGAAACATTACATATCCCTGGCTATCCTGGCCCTAACTTCTTTTCATCGCACCTAATTGAATGACCTCCTATGTATTCAGTCTGCCCATCATCTATGCTGTCTTTGCTTCATACATACTGATGCCATGTACCTTTATATCTTTTGGACAATGACGAAGGCTGAGCCGCCCCCACCGTTGCATCAGTGCTCCATTTGTCTATTTAAATCAATCAAGCTCTCCTGTCCCTGACCATTGTTACCTGATTCAAGAGATGTGATTGAATCCTGGGTAAAAATGGCCAAGTAACTCTTTCCCATCCCTATTCTTGATGCCTTGCCATGTCTGCACCACAGATCCCAGCTCAATAACTTGCAGCTGAAACCCTTGTAAGTGCAGATGTTTACTTCATCTGTGGTTGCATGAGGTTACTGCACTTTGCAACTGCTTCAGAAGCAGTGAGTTCCTTCACTGCAATCTCTATCTGATCCTGTTTTCTAAATTAAATTCAATTTCACTATATCTAAACTGTTTCTTAACCCATATTAGTTTAAAGTCCAACCTATCATATTAATTACTGGACTTGCTAGGATAACAGCCATAATCTAGTTTAAGTGAACTTCATTCCTTTCCTTGACAGAATGCAGGATTAATTCTCTTTTAAATGCATTGATATGAGTAGAGGCCAAACACTTTTCATCACCATCCTATAAAGTTCAGCCACATTCCTGATGAAGGGCTTTTGCCTGAAACATCGATTCTCCTGCTCCTTGGATGCTGCCTGACCTGCTGTGCTTTTCTAGCACCACACTCTCGACACCTGCAAAGTTTGTTTGGTCAAGGTTAGAGACCTCTTAGTTCTATGTAAAGTTATAGGACAACAGTTTTACTGTATTGTATATAGTTTGTAGCATGAGAGATCACATGTTCTTCATGATACTTTAAACATCATGTCTAAGTACCTGTAATCAATAATACTGTCTGTTTGGGTCTTGATTGTCCTAGTCCATTGATTCAGAGGAGATCGCGGCTCCAGGCCGGCACCGAGCCTCCCTATCAGATTTGACTTGTGTTGAAGATATCGAAGCTCTTACAGTACGTCAGCTAAAAGAAATACTAGCACGAAATTTTGTAGATTACAAAGGGTGCTGCGAAAAGTGGGAGCTGATGGAGCGAGTGACAAGGCTGTATAATGAACAAAAGGATCTTCAGAATCAGTGTAAGAGGATTTTGATATTGTTAGATAACTATGGTAGATATTTCATTATGTTGACTGGTATACAGAGGAACCTCGACTATCCGAACGAGATGGGATGGCAATATTTTGTTCGGATAATTGATTATTCAGTTCATCAATTCAATGCCTTTCTCTGGGGCTTGGAGGTTTCTAATAAGTATGCTCCCTGTTCAGGAGACGAGCAGCAGCAGCACAGCTAGCGCAAGCCCTTGTCTGCCCCCCCTACACCGCACGCACCCCCCCGTCCGCCCCCCCCAATACCGCCCACCTCCCCGCGTGACCCCCAACCCCTTCTGCTCCCTCTCCGGGGCAGTAGGACTGTACACCAACAACAATGCTGCTACTACTGCCTTTTGGAGGGGGTGAGTCTCCAAATAGCGCGTGCGCACACATATCTTTTTACTGCAACAAGACAATATTAGAGAGATTATCTGGGGAAGGGGGGGTTTAGGGTACACGCCTGTGTAGAACTCCAGAGAAAGTGTGGGAGGGGGGCGGGGGGGGTGCTGCGAGGTCAGTCATTTAGAGACGGTGCCTGCGCTCCCGTCAGTCCTGGACTCTTCTCAGCAGCACTTTTAATCACTGTAAACAAAAGACACGATTAGTGTTGGACACATGTCTTTGATGTAATGTTTCTGTCGGGACCTCGAGATCTCCTTCAGACAATTCGGTTTTCGGATAATTGGTGTTCGGATAATCGAGGTTCCCCTGTATACCCTTTCTCATCTAATTTCTTTTTTTGTTCAGTTTGACTACTGAACACAATGGGGTAATAATCTGTATTAACACCTCAATAATTCCATAAACTTGTTCATAAATAGATACAAATTAATTTGGAGGAGCTAGAACACCCCAAGTAGCCATTCTTGAGAAACATTTGAAAACTGGCAATGCTGTAGTCTATTATCTGTTGTAACTTTACTGGAAGATTTCTGTGTTCCCAAAGAAGGAATATTGATGTTAGAAATTTGATTACTTTCTAGATTTTGCACCCAAAATTTGTCTAAAAGTGTTCTTGAATTTGATGCAAACCAAAAGGATCATTGATTCTGTTGAATGGGTGCCTTAATAGAAACTGTAGAAAAATGCTACCATTGTCCAGTGTCAGCTTTCCATTTGTAACAGAAACAAGCCTCTGATTTACATTCTTAATAACAATTGGTGTTGAAATTTGGACAGTTTTGTTCTGGGTTGAAGCTGGACAAACTCTTAACTTTAACATCTGTAGCCATTGGAGAGTTAACTTGGCTGATTTCAAACTCAGAACCTTGAGGTGAAAACTTGAGTAAAGTCTTGGCATTTTTGCAGTTTTCTTTGTACTCTTCTATTTTGGCTGGAGCTAATCTGTGGAATGCAATGTTCGATTAACAGCTCAAAATTATGGTGACACACTGAGAACAGTGACAAGACAGCACTCTGCTTGCATGCTTTGACATAGATAATTTGTTAATGTTGAGACTATGGATGGAAACTAAAAATAGAAAGCATTTAATTTCTCAAGTCTGGTATTCTCCTTTTGACAATAAAAAATCATATTTTCAGTTTCAACCAGTTTGCTGTTTTATAGCTGCAGTCTGCCTCATAGTCATGGCATTCTCCAATAATTATTCTTTTCTTTGTTTAGGTGGGAATGAATCGTCAGGTGTTGATGACAATCTCTGTAAAATATGCATGGACTCTCCAATTGACTGTGTGCTGCTGGAGTGTGGCCATATGGTCACGTGTACTAAGTGTGGGAAACGCATGAGTGAATGCCCCATTTGCAGGCAGTTTGTTATCCGAGCTGTACATGTCTTCAAGTCTTGAATAATTGCAACTACTGTGAAACCATATCAGATCAATTGGAGATGGATATTTTCACAACCCAGACTCAGGCTGCTGATTTAAACATATCTGGCT
The DNA here is from genome assembly GCF_004010195.1 of Chiloscyllium plagiosum. Lineage (NCBI taxonomy): Eukaryota > Metazoa > Chordata > Chondrichthyes > Orectolobiformes > Hemiscylliidae > Chiloscyllium > Chiloscyllium plagiosum. Next base: position 44,755,846 of record NC_057737.1, on the reverse strand, counting down.
GCTGTTACTACTCGTACATCAGTTAATGCATTTTGACTTCACTGAATGAAAACACTATTTAATCATGTAGAAAATATTTATCATAAAATATATATCATTTACCTTCAATAGGTTGAAAGGGTGTCTATATAACTGTAACTTCACCCATTCTAGAAAGGTAGGAATGAATGAAAGAAATGTGATTGGAAAGAGAAGTACAAGAAAAAGCCAAAAATAAAGAAGTTAGGCAAAGAATCACTGATCTTATGGCACTCCATGGATCAGGTATGGTTGAGTTTTTTTAGCATTTGAGTAATTTTGAAAATTGGAGGTGTATTGACAGAGTGCAAGAGCAGAGAGAAGCAGCAGAGAGAAAGGGAAATTATTAAATATAACATAGCTTCTATTTAGGTTATTTGGTACTAATATTTTGATCAAAATTTATCAGAATGGCTGTAGGCACCTTAGAAATAATGCAATTTGTTCGATCTTGTAATTCCTTCTGATTGGTTGGTCATTAAATTATGTGGTGGAAACTTAAATGAGAAATTAAAATAGAAGAAATTGAGCAGCACTAAAATAAGCAAGTATTGGTACGTTGTCGTCATGCTAATTGTCAAAATGCAAGTGGAACAGATGAAGATCTTTCAATGCCAGCTGAAACTTGGCTCTGTTACCTGTTTGTTTAGTTTAATATTTACACCTAAAACCAGTGAATATATTGAAATATATTATTACAATGTAGAAATGTGAAGTATTTTTCAAATGCATTTGACTGCTATAGGAGAAAACCTTGTCCAGCAGTTAAATGTACATTGGGTTGATAAAATGCACCATCTTCATTGTGTTGTACCCCAAACCTTCAAATTAAACTTGAATTCATGTAATTTGTACAGTTCTGTGCTATTTGAATTTTCCTATGCTTCATAGATCGAATGTATATATTTAAAAATCAGTACATGTGCACAATTTAAAAAGTAAACACAAGGTTATTATTTAAATCCAACCTATTGATCTTTAACTTTGCATTGATGCCTACAGTGCAATAATGGCATGTAAATGTTTACAAGATTATAAAACAGGTTAAAGTTCAAACAATGTAACATTGTGCATTCTGTTAAAATGTTTAATTGGTTTCTGCCTGCTGACCATCCAAATTGAGCGGTTGGTCCCAGTGCCCTCGTACTTTACCAAACCTGTTTTGTTTCTTTGTAGGTACTGGTTTTCAATTTTTGACAGTACCATCATTGTCTGATCTTGTACCAATATTTTACCCTGTAAAATTTCATTTCTCATTTTCTTCTCCTTGCCCTCAAAACGAAACAAAAACCGTGATACCAAATTAACTTTTCATGAAGTGGCTTTTATTAAGGAATATTCAAATCTGTTGTGCCTTGAAGTTGTCTAACCTGTATAGTGCTTTACTTGCCAATTAAGTTTTCAATATGCAAACATTTTGGTATATTAATATTTGGATTCTAATCAATTTGATTTTAATCAATCTGTCAATTGTTTGACCTGTTTATTATACTGTACCTGTGGTTATTCTAATAATGGAGAATTGCCACTTTTGTCTATTTGCAGAGACATGTTTACAATTTCCCACTTTTTCTCAGGATCGAAAGCTGTTTCCTGCCACAATGATCTTAAACTGCATTCTTCCCATTTTAATCCTCTGCTCTATCACAGGGTTTATGTCAACTTGTAAGCTAGCTATGCACATATTTGAAATGGTGCTGCTTGTATCTTTAAAGTAATAATTCATGTGGGAAGTATGTCAACCAATGTCTTAGTTATTGCGTTTACATTAATGCAAATATTTGAGAAGCCTTGATGTTTCTGGATCAGAATGATGTAAAATGTGATTTGTGAATTACACCTCAATGTACTTGGTCCTTTCATCCTGTAAACTTCTAAACCCTGGATAAAGGTTTATTAGCACCAACCACTGTTCCACATATTCCTGAAGTAGATGAGCAAATAACAGATCTCCAATGGAGTCCAAGAAAAGCCCTGTCAAGAGCTTTCTACATGGATCTCCTAGTGTTACGCAGATATTAAAAAACGTATCACTCTTTCACTCATCTGTATCGGCAGTAGTGGCTTAGTTTCATGGGAAGAAATAAATCAACAAAGTAATGCCCTAGTTCATAAATGCCATCTTGAACTTGCCTGAAATCAGGAAATACTGTACAGTTTCACACTTTGTTTTAGTTTTTTTTCTCTGTCCACAACACATCAAGTGAATGCTACTTAAGTGTGTGGATGTATGGTGTGCATAACCTGAAGGGCGCAAATTTGCTGATTGTGTAAAGCTCTTCACAGATTGCCCTTTATGTATGTATGCATACAAACCAACACTTACCTTCCTCTCCTATATCTTGTAGTAACTTAAATGGCGCTGTGGAGGGGTTAAATTGAGGAGGTGGTGCTGGGTGTATTAAACACAGTAGATTGCACGCTGAAGATTTCATTGAGATAATGGAGGAATGGGAGCGAGAGGGATAAATTTTTTCAACCTTTCTCCTGCTCTTTCACTGTACCGAGCCATTTATAAATGTAAACATGGGAACCTCTCACCTTTTGCCAAAGTTATACTGGGTGGAAGCCCCAAGGATATTAGGCTTCATCTTATTTAACTATCTTGCAATCATACTAAAACAAGTAAAATAATGAATGTAAAGGCTAGATTTTTTTTTTGGGGGGGGGGGGGAGGTGAAAAACATTCCTCCAGTTCAGAGGTTTCTACAACCAGAGTGAACTGCCGTGTTTACAGCTTCACCGGGTGTTCTATTTGATGTCTACTAGCATTTTTGTGTGGATTTTCTAAGCCCTTTTCTTAAAAACAAACTGCTAATGCAATATTTTGCTGTCTCACGGCAAATTGGCTTCTGCATAAAGGACAATGATGTGGACAAGCTACTGAAAGTTCAAGTCCACTATTGTCTTTGAGATTTTCTATTATATAAATCTCTAACTGGAAGTAGCAAGCAAAAACACATTCTTTTTACAAAAACAGGCCACTGCAGATGCTGGAAATCTGAAATAAAACCGTGAATGCTGGAGAAACTTGGCAGATCTTGCAGCATCGGTGGAGAGAGAAACAGAGTTAATGTTTCAAGTCCAGTGTAACTTCATTGAAACTCATTCCAATGCATTTTTACTTTTTTACCTCTTACGTGGACATTCAGCTTATCTTGAGTGTTCCTGCACTGGGATCTTTATCACACTTCAGTTTCTCTGATGTTTTGCAAATCTGCACATAATTGTAAAAGAATTATATCTGAGAAATAAGTATCTTTATAGCCAAATTAATTTACCCTTTTCCTTCCAACTCACTACGTGCTGTGTTTCTGTATCATAGTTTTCTCTTGATAGTGTTATTTGACTGTGGTAGTTTACAGACCTCATAAAGTGGACAGACTGTTTGTGAGATTTGGCTGATTATTCCCAATACTAAACTAACATTCTGTAATTTCCAAAAGTAAAAGCAACAAAAATCACAATGTTGTCTGAAGTGCCTTAGATGTTGCTCTAAATCTTTTTGATGTGGAGTTGTCGGTGTTGGACTGGATGGACAAAGTCTATACTTGTTCCCATTTTAAAGAAGTCAGAGCCAGTTTTCTTTTGACCAAAAGTCCCCCAAAAACATGTTCAAAGTATTTTATACATAAAATTAGGCAATTTTTCATACAATTTGTACCACCCCATTATTCAGTATTGGAGTTTGGGGCTGGATAATCTCAGGATTTTTTTGAACTATTGTGAGAACCATAAATATTGAGGTAAATACCTTCATTTCTAACCATTTATTACTTGAATTGAGTAAAATGTATAATAATTGAGGAAAGATTTTAGCAAAAGGCTAATGTTGCTATACATGACTTTTAGCTGAGAAAATGAGAGCAGTTATCACTTGTTTTTACTACATTACTGCTATGAAGTATGCTTGTGATAGACATGCCCAGTGCTCAGTCAACAGTGAAATGGAAATGAATGGGTTCTAGTTTGAGTAGAAAAAGGTGATTCTGGAAAAACACAGCAGGTCAGGCAGCATCCGAGGAGCAGGAGAATCGACATTTCGGGCATAAGCCCTTCTTCAGGAATGAGTAGTAGTTTGAGTAACCTGTTACATTAGAGGCAAATTATATATGGGCTGCAATTGATTTTGTGACATGAAGAGGTAATCAGTTGTCAAACCACATATCTTTGGAAACTAATTTCATAATGTTATTTTTCATCAGAAATTAATACTCCAAGTAGTTTAATATCAAAATACTTTAAATGTCTTGCGTTTGAAAAATAATTACAATCAATGTATAATCAGGAAGGCTGCATTTGAAACCGATGGAATGGACATGTTAAACCTAAGTGTATAGAATAACTTGTTTATTGCGCAATTAAAATCAACTAGCTATTTTCAGTGGTTTAATTTTGGTGTAACAGCACTAGAAACGAAACCACCCGTGAACTATACTTGTGTTTCACGTTAGTATTTTCTGCATCAAAAGAAAGGAATGTAAATTTAATTAACAGAATTAATTTATTGGAAATGGCACTCTAAATTGAACCCTTTGAGAAAGCTTTACTAATTTACCATATTACATTATCCATTTGTCTTCCAAACTTTCAAAATCTACTGTAAGTTTAGCTTATTTTAAGCTTGCCAATTTGTCAACTGCTCTCTTAACTAGTTACATGTTTTAAATCCTGTCTCTACTTTTTAAAATTAAGATTTATCTTAAAAACAAGATTAATTAACAGGATTTAACAATGTAATTTTAATTTGAAAGTCAGTGTGGGTAAATGAAAGGTGAAGAAACCCAAGGATGTAAATCCAGTTTCTGACCAGACTAAGGATAGTATCTGAAAGAAACTGTTAAATAAATGCTTTCTCCTCACTTCATTTTGGAAGAAAACAAAAAATGTTTTGTTGCAAAATGAGATTGGTGTGATTTTTTTAAAATCAAGTGGAGCTTGTTCTGTGAAGACTGGTGATCAAAAAATATTTACATGGGAAGTACATATTTCTAGTTGAATGTATAATTTCAAAACATTAAAGCATTGAGAGATTTTTGTTTTCATTAAGTATTATTTTCAATGAGTCTTGAATATAACAGCATTGAATGCAGTTTTTATTTTGTAGTGCAACTGACTATGTCAGGAGCAGAATTAAGAACAAGGCATAAATGCTTCAGTACTTATCATATGAGTAGCTTTTATGAAATTTGTTTTCACTGTGATTTTTTTTTTCTCCTGCTTTGGGAAAGAAGTGAATGGTTCTGCAGAGTCATGGGTAGACTAAGTGACAACACAATAAATGAGGATCTAACTGGTACGTTCCATGCACGTGGTCTGATAACTTTTGTAATCTATCATTTCTCTACACTGGAAAATATTCTGTTCAGAATAAGTAGAAATTTTATATTGGTTATATGGAAAATTCCTGGAATCAGCTCCTTAGCTAATTTTAAAGCTTGTGTGTAAACCTCCTTGTACATGGTTTTAGATTTCATTTTACTGAACAATAAAAAGTATATTTGGAATTTTCATGTATTGAGTTTTTGAACAAATGAAGCTGTATGCAATACATGTCATCTCCTCATCTGATCCATGATCACCTTTGCATTCAGGCAGACAGTATATAAACATAATTCTGCTGCCTGATGTAGCACAGAAACACCCTTTGGCCTAACTCGTCCATGCTGACCAGATTTCCTAAACTGAACTAGTGCTATTTGCCTGCTTTTGGCCCATATCCTGCTAAATCTTTCCCATCAGTGTTCCTGTCAAAATGGCTATAAGATGTTGTAATTGTACCTGCCTCTACCACTTCCTTTGGAAGTTCATTCTATATACGCACCACCCTCTGTGGAAAATGTTGCCCCTCAGGTGTCTTTTAAATTTTGAAATAATCACAACCCAGCAGTGCCATATGCTGCTGACTGGAAGCTTGCTCATCCACACGTATTAGTACAATTAGTACACACCCCTCACCTATACCTTTCAAGTGCAGCCAGCTCATTTTGAAGAGAAGCTGCAGGCTGTGAGGATTTGGATAGAAAGAAAAGCACGCAAATGAGCAACATGCAATTGAGTGGTCCCAGATGGAGTCCTCTGGAATGTTTGAAGACCGGAAGGACTGCAGCTGCAGTCAACAGATGTGAAGCTGGAAATGTTTTCGATCTGGTCTCCTCTATATCAGGGAGACCAAATGCAAGCTTGGGGACTGATTTATGGAGAATCTGCATTCTGAACGCATCAACCAACCCGGCCTTCCAGTTGCCATCCATTTCAATTCTCCCTCCTGCTCACCTGTCAACATGTGGCCTCCTCCATTGAGAGTGAGGTCAAATGGAAACTGGAGGAACAATACCTGATATTTTGGGGAGCATACAGCCCAATGGCCTCAATATTGACTTAAGCAGCTTCAAAATGCCTCCACTCTCCCATCCCATATCCAGCCCACCCCACTCCTCAGCTCCCTGACCTGACCCAATCTGTCCATCTTCCTATTCACCTATCCACTCCACCATTCCCATTGACCAATCACAATAACCCCCTACCTGCATCCACTTATCACCCCCCAGTTGACCTTCCTGTTTCTTGCTTGCTGTCTCAGGAATTTCTGATAAAGAGCTCATGCTCGAAATGTTGACTCTCCTGCTCTTCAGATGCTGCCTGACTGGCTGTGCTTTTCCAGCACCACACTTTTTGACTCTGATCTTCAGCATCTGCAGTCCGCACTTTCTTCTGGATGGCCTACTTCCCCACTGTAGGGGATTCTATGATTCAGATAATCTCTTTCGCCCCTACCCATGGGCAAAAACTTTAGCAGAGCTGGTATAAGGCCCTCAGTTGGCAACTAGCCAGATTGATCTGCCATTTTCCTGGTGCTGGCAATACGGTATATAAACCTGTTGCCACGCAAGGCCTACTTCATGACATGTTAATGTAAGCGGATGCCATCATATTGGCTGATAGCAGTGCTCCAAGGGGTAAGCAGGTGATTGCAATTGTTTGCAGTTTGAAGTCTAAATTTCTCATTTTTGAAATGTTGCCTGAAAAAAAAAGCTAGTGACTTTGTGGAGCATAAATCTGCTGCTCTCTGAAATAACCGCATTTGTGCATCCACAACTGCCTTTGCCAATTTTTTAGCTGTTATCAGTCAGCTCACAACCCCATCTGCTGCCAAAACTGAGGAAATGCAGTCTAAACCAGGGCTGTCAAGGTTTAGAACAGTTAGAAGTTGTGGTCCAAAAACATCGGCAGTTTTACACCAGCCTTTTGGTATCACATTTGGGGGAGCAATGCATATAAGCGCTCAGAGACAAAGGCACGTCCAATGAGTGTACTAATTCATATATTTTCCACCTCCGAGATAACATGACACAACTCTAGGAACAATTAGTGGCTGTTTTATCATGTATCTTTCTTTAATTACACCAAACCACAGCACAGGCCCTTCGGCCCTTGATGTTGTGCCAACCTTTTACCCAACACTAAGATCAGACTACCTCTATATTATCTTCCATGTGTCTATCCAAGTTTTGCTTAAATGTCCCTAATGTATCTGACCACTACCACTACTGGAAGTGCATTCCATGCACCCACCATTCTATGAGGAGAAAGTGAGGGCTGCAGATGCTGGAGATCAGAGCTGAAAATGTGTTGCTGGAAAAGCGCAGCAGGTCAGGCAGCATCCAGGTCAGGTCCTGAAGAAGGGCTTATGCATGAAACGTCGATTCTCGTGTTCCTTGGATGCTGCCTGACCTGCTGCGCTTTTCCAGCAACACATTTTCAACCCACCATTCTATGTAAAGAACTGACCTCTGAAATCTCCCCTAAACCTGCCTCCAATTACATTAAAATTATGCCCCCTTGTGATAGACATTTCCGCCATGGGAAAAAGTCTCTGGCTATCCATTCTATCTATGTCTTTCATCATCTTGTACACCTCTCTCAAGTCACCTCTCATCCTTCACTCCAATAAGCCCTAGCTCCCTCAACCTTCCTTCATAAGACATGTCCTCCAGTTCAGGCAACATCCTGATAAATTTCCTCTTCACCCTCTCTAAAGCTTCCAGATCTTTCTATAATAAGGCTACCAGAACTGAACACAATATTCCAAGTGTGGTCTAACCTGGGCTCTATAGAGCTACAGCATAACCTCATGGCTCTTAAATTCAATTGCCCAGCTAATGAAAGCCAACACACCGTACGTCTTCTTAATAATACTATCAACCTGGGTAGCAAATTTCAAGGATTAGATTAGATTACTTACGGTGTGGAAACAGGCCCTTTGGCCCAACAAGTCCACACCGACCCACTCCCCTACATTTACCCCTTCACCCAACACTATGGGCAATTTAGCATAGCCAAATCACCTAACCTGCATATTTTTGGACCTCATTTCCTCCATACTGCTAAAGAATCCTGCCTTTAACCCTGCATTCTGCATTCAAATTCAACTTTCCAAAATGAATCACTTCACACTATCCCGTTGAGCTCCATCTGCCACTTCTCAGCCCAGTTCTGCATCCTGTCAACGGCTCGTTGCAACCTATAACAGCCCTCCACACTATCCAGAAATTCACCAACCTTCATGTCATCAGCAAATGTACTGACCCACCCTTCCACTTCTTCATCCAAGTTATTTATAAAAATCACATGGATCCCTGTGGAACACTACTGGTCACCAAGCTCCAGGCTGAATACTTTCCATCTACCACCATACTGTCTTCTATGGGCCAGCTAATTCTGTTAATTCCTCATTCCTGAAGAAGGGCATCAATTTTCCTGCTCCTTGGATGCTGCCTGACCTGCTGCACTTTTCCAGCAACACATTTTCAGCCCAGCTAATTCTATATCCAGACAGTCAGATTTCCCTGCCCCCCCATGCCTCTTTACTTTCTGAATGAGCCTATCAGGGGAAACCTTATCAAATGCCTTACTAAAATTCATGTACACCACATCCATTGCTCATCAACATGTTTTGTCACAGCCTCAAAGAATTCAGCATAACCTGCCCATCTCAAAGCCATGCTGACTATCTCTAATCAAGCTATGGTTTTCCAAGTAATCATATATCATGTCTTTCAGAATTCTTTCCATACTTTGCCGACCACAGATGTAAGAGTGATTGGTCTGTAATTTCCTTGATTATCCCTATTGCCTTTCTTGAACAAGGAAATATTTGCCACCCTCTAATCATCTTGTAGTACTCCAGTGGACAGTGAAGACACAAAGATCATTGCCAAAGGCACAGTAATATCTTCCCTCACTTCCTGTAGAAAACCTGGGTATATCCTGTCTGGCCCAGGGAATTTATCTATCCTTATGTTTTTCAAAATTTTCAGTACATCCTCCTTCCTAACATCAACCTGTCCCAGCATAACAGTCTGTTTCACGCTGTCCTCAGAAACATCAAGGTCCCTGTCAATAGTGAATACCGAAGCAAAGTATTCATTAAGGACCTCCCCTACCTCCTCCAACTCCAGATGCAAATTCCCTCCACTATCCCTGATTGGTCCTACCCTCACTCTGGCCATCTTCTTGTTCCTCACCGAAATGTAGAATGCCTTCGGGTTTTCCTTAATCCTACCCGCTAAAGATTTTTCATGCCCCCTTCTCGTTCTCCGAGGGCTATTATTCAGTACCTTCCGGGGCTACCTTGTAACCCTCTCAAGCCCTGTTTGATGCATGCCTCCTCAACCTTATGTAAGCTTCCTTCTTCCTCTTGACTAGATGTTCCACATCCCTTGTCATCCAAGGTTCCTTCAACCTACCATTCCTTCCTTGCCTCAGTGGGACAGACCTGTCCAGTACTGTCAGCAAGTGCTTCCCACACAACCTCTGCGTGCATTTGCATGTAGTGTCATAGAGTTATATAACACTGAAATGAATCCTTCAGTCCAGTTCGGCCATCCAATCTGACCTAGTCCCATTTTGCCAGCACTTGGCCTATATCCATCTAAACCCTTCTTATTCATGTACCAGTCCAGTTATCTTTCAAATGTTGTAATTGTACCCTCTTTAATACCACTTCTGGTAGGTATTCCATATATGCACCACCTTCTGTGAAAAGGTTACCCCTCCAGGTCCTTTTGAAATCTTTGGCCTCTCACTTTATATGCCCACTGGTTTTCGATTCCCCCACCCTAAGAAAAAGACCTTAGATATTCACCGCAGGCATGCCCCTCATGATTTTATAAACCTCTGTAAGGTCACCCCTCGGCATTTTGAGGCAGTTTTTCAGGTGTTTTCTCCATATCCCTTTAGATTAGATTACTTTACAGTGTGGATTCCCTTACTAATTTAAAAAAAAGTCTACCTCAACTTTGAGCATACTTAATGACCCAGTCTCCACGTATCTCTCAGTGGTAAAGTATTTCACAGATTCACTAGTCTGAGAAGAAATTCCTCCTCAGCTCGGTCTTAAAGACCCTTACTCTGAGATGATAACCTCTTGTTTTAGGCTTTTCCATACAGGGAAACAACCTCTCAGTATCTATACTGTCAAGTCCTCTCAGAATCTTTTATGTTTCGTTATGGTCACCCCTCATTGTTTTAAACTCCAAAAACACTGGCCAAACTTTCTTAACCTCTCCAACATAAGTAAATCTTCCCATGTCTGGAACTAATGCTCTCTGGACTACCTCCAATGTCTTGATATCTTTTCTTAGATAATGGCAACAAATATATTCACAGTATTATAGCTGCGGTCTGACTAGTGCCTTGCACAGTTTTAGCAAGATGTCCCTATTTTTATATTCCATCCCTTTGAAATTTGCATTCTCTGTTTCTTGCTGAACTTGCATTTTAGGTTATTTATAGTTCATGCATGGGTGCAGCCAAATCCATTTATGCTACAGTTTTCTCCATTTAAATAATATTCAGCTCTTCTATTCTTCCTGCCAAATTGCCAAATATTTTTTGCACTTTGGGCAAAAAAACTTGGTAAATGGAATACAATCACTAATCCTGTCTATATCTATATACCTCTACAAGTTTTCTATCTCATCCTCGCCACCAGTAAGCCTAACATGGTAAGTTACTTGAAGTTTCTAAGATAAGATATACCTGCATTTGGAAAGACAACGTTTGATTAGGAGTAGTCAGCATGGCTTTGTGCATGGGAGATGATACCTTACTAATTTGTTCGAGTTCTTTGAAGTGACCAGGAAGGTTGACGAGGGCAGGGCTGTAGATGTAGTCTACATGGATTTTAGTGAGGCCTTTGATAAAGTTCCACATGGACAACTGCTCTGAAAGATTAGCTCACATGGAATCCAGCGGTGTCTGGCAAATTCACAATTGGCTTGATGGTAGGAAGCAGAGGGTAACAGTGGAAGAATGCTTGTTTTACTGGAGGCTTGTGACTAATGGTGTGTCTTGGGTTGGTGCTGGGCCCATTGCTGTTTGTTATCTACATCAATGATTTGGATGAGGATGTACAAGGCATGAGTAGTCAATTTGCAGACGATATTAAAATAGGTGGTATCATGGACAGCAAGGAAGGTTGTTAGAAATTGCAGCAGGACCTTGATCAGCTGGGGACATGGCCCAAGAAATGGCAAACAGAGTCAAATATAGATAAGTGTGAGGTCTTGTATTTTGGAAAGTCAAATCAAGGGGGGAGTTTCATGGTAGAGCCTTGAGGAGTGTAGTGGAACAGAGAAACCTTAGAGTTCAGATGCATGGTTCCCTGAAAGTGGAGTCAGAGGTAGACCGGACAATGAAGAAGACTTGGCACACTGGCCTTTATCAGTCAGCTCATTAAGTACAGAAGTTGAGAATTTATGTTGCAGTAGTACAGGACATTGGTGAGGCTGCACTCGGAGTATTGAGTCCAGTTTTGTCACATTGCTATAGGAATGATGTTATTAAACTGGAAAGAGTGCAGAAGAAATTTACAAGGATGTTGTCAGGACTCAACGGTCTGAGTTACAGGAAGAGGTTGGACAAGCTAGGACTGTTTTTTTTCTTTAGAGCATAGGAGACTGAAGGTGGAACTTATAGAAGTGTATAAGATCATGAGAGTTTTGTATAGGGTGAATGCACTCTTTTTCCCAGGGTTGGGGAATCAAGGACAAGAGGGCATCAGTTTAAGGTTATAGGGGACAGAATAAAAGGGAACCTGAGAGGCAACCTTTTTACACAGAGGGAGGTATGGATATGAAATGATCTGCCAGCAGAAGTGGTTGAGGTGGGTACATTAACAACATTTAAAAGGCATTTAGACAAATACCTGGATAGGAAAAGTTTAGAAGGATATGGGCCAAGTGCAGGGAAATGAGGTTAGCGTGGATGGACATTGTGGTCGGCGTGGACCAGTTTGGGACAAAGGGCCTGTCTCTGTGCTGCAGGACTTTATGACTCTAATTTCTGACTTATCACATCCCTTCTTAGCCTTTGCTTCTCTCAGGAAAATAATCCAGCCTTTACAATCTTTTCTCATAGATCACATTCTCCAGCCTGGCCAGCATCCTGGTAAATCTCCTCTGCACCTTCTCCAATGCAATCACATCAAAGGAACAATGTGATGACCAGAACTGTACACACTACAACTTGTTCCTATAACTGTTCCATCTCTTTTATCTCATTTGGATTTTCTGTGATTATCGATGAAGCTATGAATTTTACTCCAGCCAAATCATTCCTGAAGAGTAATTCAGCTCCATCCATAGATAATTTCTTAACAACTTAAATAGACAAGTCTTTTCCCTGGGGAGAGTCCAGAACTAATGGACTTAGGTTTAGGGTGAGAGGGGAAAGATTTAAAAGGGATCTAAAGGGCAACTTGTTCACACAGAGAGTGGTATGTGTATGGAATGAGCTGCTAGAGGAAGTGATGGAGGCTGGTACAATTTCAACATTTAAAAGGCATCTGGATGGGTCTATGTATAGGAAAGGTTTAGGGGGATATGAGGAAGGTGCTAGCAAATGGGGCTAGATTAATTTAGGATATCTGGTGGACCTGGACGTGTTGGACTGAAGGATCTGTTCTGTGCTGTACATCTCTATGACTCTATCTTAAAAAACATTCAATGAATTGCCTCCATTTTCATCTGAGGTCGTGCAAGCAAAGTACAACATCTTGAACAATTCAGCATGGGAGTATTTACTTCGGTTATCCATTCACACCGAAGGATGGAAATCAAGCTGACAAACCTTTGAGGCTAATGGTAAGCTGCCTACAACTAAGTTAAACTGACACAAGTGCTTTGGGACTGGGGCTCCTGGCACTTTATGCCCTGAATTGGAATCTAGGTCCTAACAATTGACATAAATGAGGGATGGCATTCCTTCTGTCCAGCACAACCCTTTAAAGCAAGGACAGTAATGCTAACTAGGTAAAAACAATGACTGCAGATGCTGGAAACCAGATTCTAGATTAGAGTGGTGCTGGAAAAGCACAGCAGTTCAGGCAGCATCCGAGGAGCAGGAAAATCACAAGCCCTAAAGAAATTCAGTAAACAACTCTGGGGTTTTTCTCAGTTTTATTTTGGCCAAATTGTGGCAGAAGCCTGTCAAAACTCTACTACACAATTCTCAATCATAGTATCAAATATCCTTTTCAATTCTAAAAAATATTACACACCTGAAAGAGAAAGTGATTGCTCTTTTTGTGGAATAAAAATGATTTCACCTCTACTGGAGACTTTAGTTTTCTGAGTAGGTTGTTTGTGGGGAAAATCACCAGCCTCTGAGTCCAATGACAGAGTCTAATGTACAAGGAAATACTGGAGCTCCGAGAAAGACACCGACAGCACAGTGGTCAGCTGCGATTCCTCTCCCAACCTGGAGCACATGTCAAGATACTTTTATACGTTTTGTAATATTAGGTCAGTGATGAGGTTATGTCCTTGTAACATGGTTTGTTTATGGTAAATGTTGCAGAATTGTTAATAGTTTGGTGCAGTCATTGTCAGTTCCAGCACAGCTGTTAATTTCAGTGCAGTTGTTGTCAGTTTCAATGTCACCGGACATAACTGTTTCTAACTTATCATTTAACACAGCTGTCCTGTTTGGGGAGACCCTGCTATGTATTTTCATGACCCATCCACGAAGAGGGTCTCCTCAGTTGTGTTAGGGGGGTATCTTTTACTCTTCCCCCTATTTTAGTCCCTATCTATATCCCCATAGTTGTGCGGTTTCCCTTAAAATGAGGTAGAATTCCCTCAGCTGGGTTTTCCCCTGTATCCCTAACTATTACCACAGACTGACTTGGGGTAAAAGAACTGCCTCCCACTTTGCCCTTCTCATATTGGAAACAGCCCTCAGTTTCCCTGTGTTTAGCAGCTCTAGCAGGTCATGTTTAGTGTGGAGGATGACATTCTCTGTCAATACTATGGGCTTGCTGACCCTAACGGCCCAAGCAGCGCAGTCTAAGGCTGTTATGCACCTGGGCAACCTAGTGACTACTGGCCCTTCTGTAGTTGAGTAGTACCGTATGGACCTTCTCTTGCTACTGTGATCTTGGGTGACCACTGCGGAGTAAAATCCTCCTTCTTTACGATAGTGGATATGAAAATCCTTGCTGGGATCTGGCAGCCCTAGCCCGGGGGCTGATATGAATTGAGTTTTAAGCTGTCTGTATGCCTCCTCCTGTTCTGGCTCCCAGGTTACAGGTTGCAAGGCGGGCTTGCCTCCTTTACGTAAACTCTGGATCAGTTCAGCCAATTTTGCGAACTCGGGTATAAAGTTCTGACTGTAGACGAATAGCCCCAAGACCTTTCTGTCTCCCTGACAGTGGCAGTTTGTGGCATCTGTTGGATTTCCTTCTTGCAGTCGTTGGGTCTTTCTTTGAGTCCCTGGGATATAAGGTGTCCCTGGTATAAGACTTGTGTTTTGCCAATTTGTGCCTTTGTGGGGCTAACTTTCAATCCTGTGGTTGCCAATTCATGCAATACTAGACATAAAGCTTCCTGGTGTCCTGACTCGGACTCTGAGGCAAATAGGATATGATCTACATATTGGAGGGCAGTGCTACCCTCTGGTAAATCTACTCTCTTCAGAATGTCGTTCATCACCCTGTGAAAAATAGTGGGGCTGTTGTGGAACCCTTGTGGCAGGTGAGTCCACGTGTACCGCCTGTCCCTTACTGTAAAAACGAATTTGTTCTGGAACTCAGGGTGTAACTGGATAGACCAGAAACCATTGACTATGTCTAAAACAGTAAACGTCTTGTGTTCAGGGGCCAGGCCGTTTAAAACGATGGTGGCGTCTGCTACAATGGGGTGCAATTTGGGGGTGACCTTATTAAGTCCTGTATAATCAATGGTGAGCCTGTAGCTCCCATCAGGCTTTATTACTGGCCACGTTGGGGAATTAGTTGTACTTGTGGTTTCTTTCAGGATTCCCTGTTTCACTAGTCCTTTCACTATCTCCACAACTGCTTTTTCTGCTTCAGGTTTTATTGGGTATTGTCGGTGGGGCTTTTGCTCCAGTCTGGGAACCCTTATTGGGTCTATGTTAACTAGACCTGTATCTAACTTTGTTTCTGCCCATGTTCCAAGGTCGGAGGCTCAGATGGCTCAGAATCCCCCCTTTTCGAGGTTCCAGTCCCTACTGGTGACTGTAGCATTTTAAAATTTTCAAGGTGACTTGTAAGTTTCCCAGTCTGTCTTCCGACCGTCCTGTCTGGGCCAGATCAATTTCTCTTTTGCACAATCGATTAGAACATTATATTCTCTCATAAGATCATTGTCCATTATGGTGCCCTCGTTATTTTGGCATGCATTGAATTTCATGGGGATATATACATACATACACACACACACATATATATCGTGTATTTCTACGTGGCTAGTTTCGCTTAGGTAAGCTGGTGTTTTATCCCCTCCTACTCCAGTTAAGTGAATCATTTTGTTTGTATATGGTAAGGGTTAGTTTGTGATGGATACAGCTGTTCCTGTGTCTACTAGCATCTCACATTTCCTCCCTCCTATTACTGCAGGCACGTAAATTCTCTCTCTCCCTTACCCTCACAAATGGGGGCAGCTCTGCTGACCTCAGGACTCACATATTTCCATGGTGTTCCGGGTGATGTTTGGGGATGCCCCATGCTTTTCTCAGCACACTGCTTCTATGTGTCCTATTCTTTTGCAGTGGTTGCAGTATTTTACATGGTTCCCTGCTCTATCCCCTGCTTGTGGGACCCTACAGTCTCGAGCAAAGTGTCCCTGTCAGCCACAGTTGTGGCAAGATCATTTTATTCTATTCTCACCTCCATTCCAGTCGGCTGCTTTGTCAGGTCTTGCCTTTGTCGCAGGAGCTTCTGCATCCTGCATCCCGTTAGCCCACTCAACTGGATCATCATAATCCTGGTACATTACTACTCCCATTTTCAGGATGGCTTGGTGGGCGCTAGAGAGCCCATCTTTAAATGCCAGGTCCCCCTGATCTGGGTTTGCAACGCCCTGAGGATTCCTGATAGACCGTAAATAATCGTTCCCCACATCCAGAGGCTCCTTCCCCTTTACGTTGCTTAGTGTTCGTGATCCTGCTCCAGTTCGTGGAAGCATTTCCTAACACCCTCTGGATTTCTTTAAAATTGGTGAACGGGCCTGCTGGACACCTATCCCAGCTGGAGGGTGACAGGATGTGTCCACCATCCTCCCTTAATGTCTCGGGCTGCTGTGGCTTTGGGTCCGCCAGCTACCTGCCTCCACTTGCCCACTGGGCAAGCTGCCTGGACCAGCTGGTGTATGTCCTTGGTGCCCTGCCCACACACTATCTAGCTCTTCCTAGAACCTGGTGTTTGCGCCTCGGGGCTGTAATTTGCCCAGGGATGTCATAATTTGCTGCCTCTCCCCTGGGGTGAAGGGTTTATAATTCACTTTGGGCATTGAGTCTGTTCCTCCTCTGGTAAGGGGTGCTAAGTTATACTCTTGCATGATTTGGGGAGAAAGTCAATTTCCCTTTCCTCCTGTATTTTTTCTAATCTGTATTCTAGCTCCTTTATCCTGGCCTCCAGCTCCTCAATTCATTCTTGGCCTTTTCTCCACCTGCTAGTAGAGGCACCTACTTGTTCAATTCGGCCTGCTCATTGGTACACTAACATTACTCCTATCTCTTTAGTTTTACTTTGTTTCTGTTTACCTACTCACTCTGGGATGGATCCCGACCACTTTTCTTCATTTGCTCTGTCAACGCTAGTCTGTCTGCCTTGTATTTCTCAATAAGGGAACCTGCAGTATCCCCCTTAAAACTTTGATCTGCCATCTCACAGATTGTGTCCCTCCAGATACCACCAACAGTAAAGTGTTCTAACCAGTGGGGACATCTCTACCCTCTGGCCAATAATACTGTCCCAGCACAATCTGTACGGCTGTAGCATCCTCCTAGCAAGTTGTGCTCTTTATCAGTGGGACTTCTCTACCCGCCCCGGCCACCACTACTAGTCGGTACCTACCGGTCGACTGGGAATGCTGACTCAATAGGGTGTGCTCTCTACCGGGCCTCCTCTACCCTCCTGGCCACCTCTACTGATCCAACAACTCCCAATAGACCCAGAAACCTACTTCTAGCCTGGTGTGCTCTCTACCGGTGGAACTCTTCACCCTCCCGGCCACCCCACTATTCAAGTTTTGTTGCTCTACTACGGACTGACAGGGTATCGCAATTACTCACAGTGTCCACGCTCCCCACCTTGGCAACATGGTAAACCCTGAGGTTTGGCTGTTGGTCAGAGTGATCAGCTCCTCTTCCTCACCACATTGGAAATTACAAGTACAGACAGCACCCAACTTTTAATTTAAACTCTAACTGGACTCCCTGTTGTTCGCCCCTACAGAGTCCAATGTTACCTGACTTTGCCACTTGTACTTCACAACTTCTAGTGCCCTTGGTCCCTCAGTTCCCACTTCAAATCCCAACCTTCGCATAGGGGGGCTACCCCTCTTAACAACTGGTTTAGGGCAGGGTTTTTGAGACAGGCACTACCTTGTCCTCTGGCTGATTCAGCGTAAGCAGCAGGTTCTTACAACAATTAATACAGTAAACACTTATTCTCCACAGAAATGCACTTAATTTTTTTAAATTCAGTACTGTAGCAATTAGACCCACCCACCTTAAACTAATCAACTAGGTTGTAAGTGCATTGTGCTGGCATTCTGGTGGCCCCAGGCAGTGTCTGTATTTGCTCTGCTGTCTCTCGCCATATTGTGGTCCGATGGCCATCTTGTGTGTCAAGTGGCCAACTTATGGCTCAGCGGCCATCTTGTGTGTTCGTGTGCCTAGTGTCATCCTGCTCCGTGCCATCTCCCACTTCAGTAGTTTCCTAAGCCTATTGTGATTTCTTTGTTTCAAAACTGACTCATTTCACATCTTTACCCACAGGAATATTATGTTGTTTTCAATTTCCTCTCATTTTTAATTCCATTTTCAACTGTTAAAAAAAAGTGTTGATTCAGGAGAGGGCAAAATAAATCCAAACAATATGATGACTAATTTCCCCAACAGCTGTTCAGCCTGGTGTTCTGATAACAGTTGGGACAGTCAGGCATCATTTAAAACAACATTTAACACTGCACTCATATGAAAGCTTGAAATACAAATTAATGATAAATCCACTACATACAATCCAAGATGCATTCATTTGTTGTTATACAAAATGTTACAATCACAATTAAGAATTCTACTGAAAACTAAAATCAGTGTCAGTATAAATTAAATCTTGGGCATCTTTCATTAATCAAGTTATTAGCTCTTAAAAAAACAGAAATGTATTCAATTGTAAATTCATGGTGAATGCACCTTAGTTTTTACAGCTTACAAAAATTTCAGTAATAAGGGTCAGAGACATTTGTGATCATTTGCTCCAATACAGATTTCTCCCATTTAGAAAGTTGCCATACAAAATCTCGATGTGGCCGAATGGTTGCTTTACACTTCTGAACAAGCGCCCAAGCATCCTAGGGGAAAAGAACATTTCGGTACTTTTAATTCATCTGGAAACTCCACCGCTCAAATGATGGCAACCAAAAATATGACTTAGATTTCTCAGTAGTAAACTGTGGCTCAATTTTCAACACTGTAGTTGGATAGGGAGAGATGGGTCTTCCCCATGTTCTGGAGTTTGGCACAGTGCCTTTTCCTCTTTCTTTTTTTCAGTGAGAACTTTTTTGGAGTTTGAAAGCTCTTTCTTTTGTGAGAAAGAGCTGTGCATTCTTGTTGGATTGACCCTTTGAAACCCTAAGAATTTTCCTAATATAAATTTCAGATTTGTTCTACTAGGGCCAACTACCTTTGCGAATGGTAGACCTGAACTATGCGTTTACAATTATTATTGGCTCACGCATTCAACTAGAAATGCAGTAAATAGATTGACAAGTTGCCACTGCAGTAAGTTGAGGTAGGGTTGAACAACTGATAAAAGATTCATTTCCCCTCCAAGTCCCATCACTGGGAATTGGCACCTTAACAGAATTTGAAGGAATGAATATAAAGCAGAAATAGAAGAAGCAACATCGCAGGAACATTTCCATTTCAAGCAACAATAGAAAGAAGAAATAATTCTTCCCAGCTTGTGACTCAAAGAGAAAAACATTTAAACTGGAAAACTGAGAGTCCAAAGATGTCCAGGTTAGTTGAACTGGCCATGGTAAATTGCCCATTGTGTATAGAGATGTGCCGGCTAAGTGGTTAGCCCTGGGAAATGCAGGGTAGAGGGGTCGGTCTGATGGGATGCTCTTTGGAGGGTTGGTGTGGAATCACTGGGCCGAATGCCCTGCTTCCACCCTGTGGGGATTCTATGATCCTATGGGAGTGGTGATCAAATGACTTTTTTCTCAGGAGAAAATGAATTATACACAGAACAGAATCTTTCCTTGTTGTGAGGCAAGTGGCTGGAGAGGAGCATTACCAGTTAGGCTGATGTCAGGGACTTGGCTTCCCACCAGCATAGGAAATAAAATCTTGAGGCGGCAGACCCTAGGCTTCCTCTTTCTTACCTGCCACAATTGAGGGCTTAAATGGTCAACTAGCAACCAATTGACAACCACTTAAGGGCCTCTCTGCACCCCCATGACAATTGTGGGCGGCACGGTGGCACAGTGGTTAGCACTGCTGCCTCGCAGCGCCAGAGACCCGGGTTCAATTCCCGCCTCAGGCGACTGACTGTGTGGAGTTTGCACATTCTCCCCGTGTCTGCGTGGGTTTCTCCGGGTGCTCCGGTTTCCTCCCACACTCCAAAGATGTGCAAGTCAGGTGAATTGGCCATGCTAAATTGCCTGTAGTGTTAGGTAAAGGGGTAAATGTAGGGGTATGGGTGGGTTACGCTTCGGCGGGTCGGTGTGGACTTGTTGGGCCGAAGGGCCTGTTTCCACACTGTAAGTAATCTAATCTAATCTAATCTAATCTAATCTAATTAACTGTACTTCCAGCAGGTGAGAATAATGGCAGCTCACCTAACTGATAAAGTAGAGCAGCCACCAAACAGGTTGATGGGGTAAGGTCTGCCTTTTACTGAGGTTGATTGGTGGTGGTGGGGGGGTGGTCACAGATGTGGGTGAGGGCTTGGGAACAGTGCTGGCCATGGAACTTCATCACTTATTGCTGACATTCTGACACCCATTCCCCATGACCCCCAGCCTTGTTGATTCCTCCTGGACTTTGGTGTTTGAGTGTACCATCAGAGGCCACAAGTTTTGAAGCCTGTGCTGTAGCTGCTGACCTCTGATTTTCCAACAGTTTGAGAGCTGTCCTGGCAAGTGATGTGTTGAAAATCCCACCAAGGGGCAGCTTAGGTGTCAGATAGGCACAAACTTTGGCGGGCTTTCCTATTTGTGTTCGACACAGAGTGGCAGTTCCCACTGCACTTTAAAGTAAAAGCAGAAATTTTGGCCATAGTTTGGGAAGAGATTTATTTTATTTTGTTCCATGCTTCCTCATGCTGTACAAATTAAGCTACTCAAACCGCAAGTGACAGTTGGGGAAAGGGACTGTAGCGAGACAATGGTCAACATCAACACAGTACAATGGGACTCACTATACTCTACCCAACACTTGGTCCAAAAAAAGCAGAAATATCCACAATTAGGAGGTTCTACCTCCTTTATCACTGGTCCCTAGCCAAAGACATGCTACAGTAAACATCATGTCCCAAGGCTGTATCTCAAATAATTTTCCTTTATATTTCCATTTTTTTGAGAATCCAGACAATCAGCCACTCATGCTTTTCACACTGTAATCATAGAATCTCTACAGTGCAGAAAGAAGCTATTTGGTCCATCAAGTTTGCAGTGACCCTTCAAATAGCATCCCACCCAAATCCAGCCTGCCCACCCTGTCCTTGTAACCCCACACTTAGCATGGCTAACCTACCTAACCTGCATATCTTTGGACTATGGGAAGAAACCGCAGCATCCAGCAGAAACACATGCAGAAATAGGGAAAAAGTGCAAACTCCACACAGACAAGAGTGGAATCAAAACTAGGTCCCTGGTGCTGTGAGGCAACAGTGCTAACCACTGTGCCACCGTGCTGCCCCTTAATCAGACAATAGTGAAAGAAAAGATAATTTAAGAATGGAGTTATCATATTGTTCTCAGAGTATAGCTGGCCTTGATACTACCACATAAGTTCACTTGTGTAAAAGTTTTTCAGTTACCTTCAGTGTAATTTTCTGAGAATACATGAGGTAGGCCATCACTGTAGTACAGCAACGACTTATACCCAAAGTGGAGAATACCAGCACCGCACCTTTATCTAATTGTTCATCTGGAAGAAAGGAATGTGTTTAATGTACATTTGATACACCTCATATTAAACTTCTTTAATTACATGTAATCAAGAAAAAAAGGTCATAGGTCCTGAATTTGCTCAATCATTCTAGCAAACACTACTGGGTGTGGGCATGGAAAACTATGCTTTGTTGCAACCTTACTATGGCATGCTGTTGGATATGGGCCGATGATAAAGGAGGTGTGTGTGTGTGTGAGATAAAGGAGGTGGATGTGTGTGTGTGTGTGTGTCCCAGTGTGCCACCAGAGATGTGGGGTCAACTCCTATATTCAAACCTCTGAGCAATGAAGGAAAGCATGCTAAATGCTTTCATAATCACCCTATCTATGTATGTATGATGCTAACTTCAAAGAATTATATAACTGAACTTCTAGGTCTCTCTATTCCACAACACTACCCAAGGCCCTACTTTTAATTGCTTAAGTCCTGCCCTGTTTACTTTACCAAAATGCAATACCTTGCATTTATCCAAATTATCTGCCACCCAGCAGCCCCAGTTGATCAAGATCTCTTTGTAATCTTAGATTATCTTCTTCACTGTGCACCATAAGGTCTGAAGTGGGGATTTTCACCAATGATTGCACAATGTTCAGCAGCATTCATGACTCCTCAGACACTGAAGTAGACCATGTCCAAACGCAGCAGGATCTGGACAATATTCAGGCAAGTGGCAAGTTATATTCATGCCACCCAAATGCCAGGTTATGATATTCACCAATAAGAGACAAATTAACCACTGCCCCTTGACATTCAATGGTGTTACCATCATCGAGTTCCCCCACGATCAACATCATGGGAGTTATCAACGATCAGAAACTCAACTGGACTCACCCTATAAATTCAGTGGCTACAAGAGCAGGTTAGAGGCTCTGAGTACTGTGGTGAGTAGCTTATCTTCTGGCTCCCAAAAACCTGTCCACCATCTACACGCACAAATCAGGAGCGTGATGGAATACTCCCCACTTATTGATGAGTGCAGCCCCAAAAACTCTCCAGAGAAAAGCAGATCCCTTCATTTGCACCATATCCCCATTCCCTCCATCACTGACACTCAGTAGCAGCATCTACAAGGTGCACTGCAGAAATTTACCAAAGTTACTTAGGCAGCATCTTCCAAATCCACAACCACTTCCATCAAGAAGGACAAGGGCAGCAGATATACAGGAACACCACGTCCTGCAAATTCCCCTCCAAGCTATTCACCATCCTGAACTTGGAAATATATTACTGTTCCTTCACTGTCACTGGGTCAAAATCCTGGAATTCCCTCCCTTAATGGCATTGTGGGTCAACCGACAGCAGGTGGACTGCAACAGTTCAAGAAGGTAGTTCACCACGACCACCTTCTCAAGGGCAACTAGGGACGGGCAATAAATGCTGGCCAGCCTGCGAAGTCTGCATCCCACAAAATGAATAAATACAAAAAGCTTACCATCAATTTTGGTGTAATCCACAAACTTACAAATCATGCCTTCTATGTTCTCATCTAAATCATTTATATAAATGACAATCAAGAGTGGGCCAGCACTGATCACTGTGGAACACTGCTGGTTACAAGCCTCTAGTGCAACAAATAACCCTCCACCATCACTCTATTGTCTCCTGCCATTAAGCCAATTTTTTATCCAACTGGCAAGTTCACCCTGAATCCCATGTGATTGAACTTTACTTATTAGTCTACTATGTAGAACCTTGTCAAAGGCGTTACTAAAGTCCAAATAAACAATATCGGCTGCCATGTCCTCATCAATCTTCTTGGTTACTTCCTCAAAGAACTCAAGTTTGTGAGACACTATTTCCCTTCCACAAAACCATTGGTGATTATTCCCAATCATTCTTTGCCTCTCAAAATGCATATAAGTCCTATCTTTCAAAATTACTTCCAACAACTTACCCACCACTGAAGTCAGACTCATGGGTCTATAGTTCTCAGACTTCTCTTTAGATCCATTCTTAAACAAAGGCACAACATTAGGCCACTTTTGGAATATTATGACAATTCTAGTCTCCTTCCTATCACAAGGATGTTGTGAAACTTGAAAGGGTTCAGAAAAGATTTACAAGGATTTTGCCAGATTTGGAGGACTTGAGCTACAGGGAGAGGCTGAATAGGCTGGGGCTGTTTTCCCTGGAGTGTCGAAGGCTGAGGGGTGACCTCAGAGGTTTATAAAATCATGAGGGGCATGGATAGGATAAATAGACAAGGGTCTTTTCCATGGGGTGGGGAGTCCAGAACTAGAGGGCATAGGTTTAGGATGAGAAGGGAAAGATATAAAAGAGACCTAAGGAGCAACTTTTTCATGCAAAGGGTGGTGCGTGTATGGAATGAGCTGCCACAGGAAGTGGTGGAAGCTCGTACAATTGCAACATGTAAAAAGCATCTGGATGGGTATATGAATAGGAAAGGTTTAGAGGGATATGGGTCAAGTGCTGGCAAATGGGACTAGATTAGGTTGGGATATCTGGTCGGCATGGACGAGTTGGACCAAAGGGTCTGTTTCCATGCTATACATCTCTATGACTCTATTCGCCACTCTCCACTCATCCAGCAGTTATGGATGATATACATATTACTGCAAAAGACCCTCAATTTCGTCCCTAACTTTCCACAATGTCCTGGGATACACTAGATCAGGTCCTGGTGACTTATCCACCTTTATGTTTACTAAGACCTCCAGCATTTCCTCTTCTGTAATGTGAATGGTTTAAAAACATCAATATTTCACTCCCTCAGTCCTCTTGCCTCCATTTCTTCTCCAGTAAAAACTGATGGGAAATATTCATTTAATATCCCTCCCATCTCCTGAGGTTCAACATATAGTCAACTTCTTTGATCTTTAAAGGGTCCTACTTTCTCTCTACCTGTTGTCTAGTTCCTAATGTACTTGGAGAATCTCTTTGGATTATCCTTAACCTTATTTGCCAAGGCTATCTCATTTGCCTCCCTGGTCTCTCTCACCGTTCAAGAGATTCATTTGAACCCAGTTGTCTATATCTAATTTATGATTTTTTAAAATTCTTTACTAAATCCTCAATATCTTTATTCATCCATTGTTCTCTAATCCTACCAGCCTTACTTCTCACTATAACAGGAACTTAATGACTCTGAACTCGGGTTATCAAATTTTTAAAACGCCCTCTCACATATCAAAAGTCCCTTTACCTTTGAACAGTCTACTCCAATCAACTTTCGAAAGTTCTTGTCTAATACCATTAAAACTTATCTTACTCCAATTTGTTATGAAGGTAGAGGTACTGTACCTTTAAGAGAGTTGATAGGCTAGCAAGGACAAAGCACAGGGAGTCCGGAACAAGGTAACAAAGTAACACTTGGTCGAAACAGTTGGGAGCAGTGGGGTTGCCATGAAACAAAAACAAATTCAAATTCGGCCAATCAGTTTAAATTATGCCCCAAGATACCAGAATCCAATCAAATTTGAATTTAGTATTTTGATAATATTAAAATCAATGAAACAATTCAATGTTCTGGGGTATAAAATCAGATATTTTGAACAGCGAGAGGGAGAACTGCCAAGCCACCAACAAATACAGACTGCCAGCAGAACAATTCTCTGAAAGGTACCTGTCTATAAGAAGTTTGCGCAGAACATCAAAACGAGGACATAGGAAAATCTGCAGAGGAAGATACAAAGAGAAGATTCGACAGCTGACTGATTTTGAAAGTTGAGAGTTTTTTATAAATCTTAATCGGGATTTTTTTAATCAGACAAGTATTGTAGAGTGGGAAGAGAAAGGAGCTGTAAATAGTTGTTGTTTTAAAATCCTCTTTGGATTTAAAGAATAACGTTGTTACTTTTTACTTTAAATAGTGATCCCTGGGATAGTTCTTTGCCTCTCGAATTTTAACAGATTACAGCATGGGGTGAATCTTTTCTGTGTTGCTGGTTTAAACTAGCAGAGGGGTTTACCCCGTGTCATAACAAATTAAAAACTTTTGTTTTTATGGAAGGCTATTCCTGTCTTGTGTTAGTCACTGCCAGAAACGACCCATTTATTCCTGCTGTCTGCTTCCTGTCTACTGATGAATTCTCAATCCATGACAGTATATTACCACCAATCCAATGTGCTTTGATTTTGCACACTAAATGTGGAACTTGATCAAACGCTTTCTGAAAATCCAAACCTACCACATCCACTGGTTCTCCCTGATCTATTCTATTAATTATGTCCTCAAAATACTCCAGTAGTTTTGTGAAACATGATTTATGTTTTATAAATCAATTTTAACTTTGTGTCATTCCTTCTGTATTCTCTAAGTATCCTGTTATGACATTCTTTATAATAGACACTAACACTTTTCCTTCCATTTATATTAAACCAACCAGTCTGTAATTCTCTGTTTTCCCTACTTGCTCTTTTTTTAAACAGTCGGATTACATTTCGCATACTCCAATATGTTGGAACTGTTGCAGAATCTAAGAATTTTGGATGATGATGACAAACACATCCACTATTTCTATAACCACCTACTTCAATACCCTGATTATCAGGCCTTCGGGTTTTTTCAGCTTTCAGTCCCATTAATTTCTCCAGCACTACGAACTCATAATATTAATCTTCTTCAATTCATCCTTCACAATAGATCCTTGCTTCTGTATCATTTCTGGTAAATTATTTGTGTCTTTCTCTGTGAAGCAAGGCTAAAGTAGTTGGTTAAATGCTCTGACATTTCAAATTCTCCATTATCAATACTCCATTTTCAGACTGTAAGGGGCCTGCATTTGTCTGCACTAATATTTTACTTTATACATTCTCGATGGTGGGTCCTGCCTGAAAAGTCAACTCTCCTGCTCCTCTGATGCTGCTTGACCTGCTGTGCTTTTTCCAGCTCCACATTTTATTGATTCGGACTTTCTAGCATCTGCAGTCCTCACTATTCCCACTTTATACATTCTTATTTAATCTCTTACAGTCCACTCTTACATTCCTCATATAGTGTACTTTCCCCTCTTAATCAATTTCTTGGTCCTGCTTTCCTGAATTTCAGTCCTCAGCCTTGCTCCCTTTTCTAGCAACTCAATATGCCTTCTCTTTGAATCTATTACTTAGTTTCTTGTGATAGCCATAGTTGGGCCACTTTTTCTGTTATGTTCCTTCAGCCCAATAGGAATGTATAAATGTTGCAAAGCATGCATTTGTTCCTGAAATATTAACCATTGCTTATTCACTGACATGCCTTTTAATGAAGTTACCCAGTATACTTCCAGCCAACTCATCCCTCATAACTTTGCAGTTTCCTTTGTTTAGATTTAGGACCCCTGTTTCAGATTTGACTCATCATTTTCTATCTCAGTGAAGAATTCTAGCATAGAACATAGAACAATACAGCACAGAACAGGCCCTTCGGCCCACGATGTTGTGCCGAACATTTGTCCTAGCTTAAGCACCTATCCATGTATCTATCCAATTGCCGCTTAAAGGTCACCAATGATTCTGACTCTGCCACTCCCACAGAATCATGCAGAATCATGCTAGAAAGGGTTTAGAGGGGTTTGGGCCAAGAGTGAGTAAATTGGACTAGATTAGGTTGGGATACCTGGTCAGCATGGACGGGTTGGACCGAAAGGTCTGCTTCCATGCTGTACATCTCTATGACTCTATATTTGAGAAGCAGTCCTTTGGCCCATGGAGTCAACACTGACCCTTCAAAGAGCATCCCACCCAGACCCATTCCCCTATTCCTGCAAGCCAGAATTTCCCCAGGCCAATCCACCAAACCTACACATCTTTGGACTGTGGGAGGAAACCCATGCAGACACGGGGTGAATATGTAAATTCCACAAAGACAGTGGAATGGAACCTGGGTCCCTGGCACAGTGAGGCAGCAGTGCTAACTGCTGAGCCACCTTGTCACCCAATCACTTGTTATGATCACTTTTTCCTAAAAGGTCTTTGACAACAATGTTATGAATTAATTGCTTTTCATTTAGAGGGCTACACTGAAAGGGCTGGAGAATGGGTATAGCTGGGTGCTCTTTTGGGAACTGGTGCAAACACGATGGGTCAACTGGCCTTTTTTGATGCTGTAAAATTCTATAATTCTGTGATTTACAAGTCACTGAATGATAAGTTATTTGTTTTGTATTAAAGCAGGACAAGACTGTCCCGAAATTGACATTAAACTACCCTGGAGGGTGTTTCAGATGAAATAGTCATATCACCTAACCAGGAGAAAGTGAGGACTACAGAAGCTGGAGATCAGAGTCGAGAGCGTGTTGCTGGAAAAGCACAGCAGGTCAGGCAGCATCCGAGGAGCAGGAGAATTTACGTTTCGGGCATATTCCTGACGAAGGGCTTCTGCCCAAAACGTCCATTCTCCTACCCCTCGGATGCTGCCTGACCTGCTGTGCTTTTCCAGCAACACACATATCACCTCACCACACTGATAAATTGACTTGCACTGGTACTTTTCTGAAATTCTAGTTGAGATATTCTGACTTAGTCTGCTGTTACCTAAGCAGTGATTGCTCGATACAACCACTGGATTCCCAAAACAAAATATGCTATTCCCCACACTAAAAAAGATAAAGTTGTCACAATCTACCAGACCATAAAGCTAGTCTCTCATTAGACAGATGACTGGTGGTGGTTTAATCTGAGAGTCACCATACCTGAGGCGAGGGGAAAGCTTAAGAAGGTGAGTCCTTCATTGTAACCTTCCCGTAATAATGTCCCTGACTTTCATGAGCACAAAAATGTCCCAGTAACATTGCAACTGGTGGATTGCTTCAATGAAGCTGTTTTTAACCACAAAATCAAAACCTCTTCCCTAACATCTTTGAGGAGAAAGTGAGGGCTGCAGATGCTGGAGATCAGAGCTGAAAATGTGTTGCTGGAAAAGCACAGCAGGTCAGGCAGCATCCAAGGAACAGGAGAATCGACGTTTCGGGCATAAGCCCTTCTTCAGGAATGAGGAAAGTGTGTCCAGCAGGCTAAGATAAAAGGTAGGGAGGAGGGACTTGGGGGAGGGGCTTTGGATTTCCTATCGCATTTCCAAAGCCCCTCCCCCAAGTCCCTCCTCCCTACTTTTTATCTTAGCCTACTGGACAAATTTCCTCATTCCTGAAGAAGGGCTTATGCCCGAAACGTCGATTCTCCTGTTCCTTGGATGCTGCCTGACCTGCTGCGCTTTTCCAACAACACATTTTCAGCTCTTCCCTAACATGTCAACTTTTATAGTACAGCATCTGCAGGCCTCAGCATTGACAAGCAAACTATTAACTCATTGAAGTGTCACAGTGCACTTTTATACTGTGACACTTGCATTTGTGTGCTGCAAAGGAAATTTAATATTTGCAGGAGTAGTAATTAAACTCACCGAGGAATTCACACATCATTGGGAAGTGGGCCAGAAGATTAGTTTCTTCTGAAGAAGGAACGTGTAAAATTGGAGTAAAGCTCTCTTCTGCAATGCTGAAATGACAAACAGGTTGCAATAATTGTTTTGTAATGTGCTATCATACAATCATAAGACCAGAACCACATTGTGGAATAAGTAGTATACATAAATTATAATTGTATTATTGTAGATCAATGTTAGTACAAAATAATTGGATATATAGTTGAAAAGATTCATGAGGCTATGAAGAAGAGTAGATAAGTGAGACAACTTGCTGAACTCCTTCGAAAAAGGCATTGGGATGATGGATTAAATGACCCCCTGTGTGACAGGATCCTTCATGAGGTAGAAATTTCAAGGAATTGGAGAAGTTTCTGCCCAAGCTTTTCTACATTTATAGATAAATGGATACTCATGCTCAGTTTTGATCTTTTTTCAGAAAATGTAAACAACAAAGTCTGTTCCCACAAAACTGCTGATAAGTATGTACAGCAGTCCCTGGGGTGTGAATGAGTTCCGTTGTATAGTCTGTTCGCAAGTCTACTTGTAAGTAAGTTATGATTTGGAGGTGCTGGTGTTGGACTGGGGTGGACAAAGTTAAAAATCACACAACACCAGGTTATAGTCCAAAAGGATGGACTATATGCAAATTGGTACACAATGCAAGACAATATAAAGGTGCCATTTACAGACACACTAAATTTGCTTGTGTCGCATCTTTAAAATTATACCCCCGTATGAGATTGATTTCTTAAGTACGTGCATTTGTAAGTCAGATATTTGTAAATTGAGAACCCTGTGTAGATCCGCTCACTCGCAAGGTCTCAAAAGCCACCATTGACTCGTCTGGTCTGATCATGCAGTCTTTTCATAATCATTAAGGGAGTTCTGGAGGAATGGTATCCGCAAGATAGCAAAGAGTATTGTTTAAATCACTCACATGATCTCTTTTTCACGACAGAGGTTGAGGTAAGCCTTGATTTTTAGATTTTTCTGAATCTGTCTGTCAGAGGCTTGTTTAAAAGCACCCATGTAAAGTTTGGCTGGTAAAATCTCAGCAGGATAGGGTTCAAAAGCATCCAGTTCCTAGAGAGAATTCATCATGTAGAAAATTTTAAAATTTCCCTGTTCCATCAAGCCAGAACCTGCCTAAATTGCTTATACTACATGCACCTGCATACTTTTCTGTCTTTATAGAACTCAGATTTTCCCTCATCTGGGAAAAAGGGATAGGAAAGTACAAATTTGGAAACAGAACACGCCAATTTGGCTCCTTGACCCCATTTTGCCATAAGACTGTGGACTCAAGGGGAGATAATTAGATGCTTTATTGTCGGTGATGATCAAATCTTGGCATTGTGTGGCAAGAATATTATAATCTTTTAGCCAAAACCTGAATATTGTCCATTTCTTGTGCATATGGACATGCATTACTTCAGTAATATAAAACACAGACCTGTGGATGCTAGAAATCTGAAATATAAACAGAAATTGTTGGAGAAACTGAGCAGGTCTGGCAGCATCTGTGGAGAAAAAGCAGAGTTAACATTTTAGGTCCAGTGATCCTTTTTCAGGGCTTCAGGACTCTTTCAATATTTGGGGAGTGGTAAATGGTGTTGAAAATTGTGCAAACATCAGCAAACAATCCTACTTCTAACTTTCGGATGGAGGTAAGGTAATTGATGAAGCAGCGAAAGAGCGTTGGATGTAGGTCATTGTGCTAAACTGCTCCTGCAGTGAAGTATCTGAACTGAGATGCCTCCAACAACCACAACTACCTTTCTTTGTGCCAGGTATTACTTCAAACAGTGGAGAATTTTCTCCCTGATTCCCATGAGTTCTGGATTTGCTAAGATTCTTGGTCAAATGCTGCTGCGATGTCAACAGCAGTCATTCTCACCTTAATTCTAGAGTGTTCAGCTGTTTTCCCAAGATTGTAATCTGGTCAGGAGCTGACTGGCCATAGCAAAACCCAAATTGAACATCAGCAAGCAGTTTATGGCTCAGCAATACCGAATGCTATTTGCTACAATATCCAGACTTTGACTGATAATTGTCAACATTCATATCATAGAAGTATGACATACGAGAGATGTTAATCTTCTTCACTTGACTTTCAGTAGCATTATCTCCACTGAATCCCTCAACGTTAACATTCTAGGTGTTAACCATTGATCAGAAACTGAACTGGACAAGACAAATAATTGCTGTGGCCACAGGAGCGGGTCAGAATTCTGCCGCAAATAACTCACCTCCTATCTTCCCAATGCCTGTCCACCATCTAGAAGGTAATTAAAGCTTGCCTTCCTTGTGTGTTGTGGCTTTAATTTTAGTGGAGGGGTCATGTATAGAATATAGGTACTGTTACTACATAACTACACCACATTGAATGAATAAGTTAGTGAGAATGAAAAAGAATCCCCTAAAAATGAAAAGTAGACTTCGAAAATCAATATGTAGTCTCAAAAAGAGACTACGACAGAAAATAATATTTCAACCTTGACCCACCATCATTCACAACAGAATGTGGCAGAACTGCAAATTTAGATCTGATCTGTTCATTGTGGGATTTAACTTTGCTGTTTATTGCATGCTCCTTCTTCAGTTTGGCACCCAAGTAGTCCTATGTTATTGCTTCACTGGGTTGCACCTCAATTTTAGGTATGTGTGCTGAGATATTAAAGGGTTAATTTGCTCTGCTGACCTACAGCAAATACGATGTCCTGAGGGTAGGGTGTTATGCCTCTGTCTTAGGGTGATATGTCTCTGTCTTAACAGGTAGAATGTAAGGAATTTACATTGTCATCCCTTGTCATTCAGAGCCATTTGCATGGCCATTTCCTAATTATTCAGAGTAAATTTACATTGTCATCCCCTTCTATTTGCATCATCATCATTCAGAATCAATAAGAACATTGCACTTGGAATTCTGACCACACCCTGGTTAAAAACACAATTTATAACAGATCTGGCCATTAAAGGATGATTCACATTACACTGTTTCTGGAGATGATCAGGTCACTCCATTGCGAATTGAGTGGTTTGTGACTGTGAGGGAGTGGCTGAGGGTTGTCTTGTGGGCATTACTGACTGTGATGGAAAGAATTTGTATATAGGAAGGACTGTTTCCTTGTTCAGAGAGATCATTTGACAGGCTTCGCAAGCATTGTGAAGAGTGTTAAGGGTTCCTCTCCGGCTTGTACTTTCTTAATAAAATTTTGGCTGTTCACAGAAGTTGGTGTTTTGCAGCTGCATCAAATGTGTAAGAATCTCAAGAAAAATGAACCTAACAGTGTCACTTGTCATGCTTTCTACACTCTTCATTGAAACAAGCCAATCTCCCAGCTTGGTGGTAATGGAACAGTTGGAGTTAGGTCAACTCATGAAGTTATACATTTTGCTTGAATACCATTCTGTGGCTGCCAAAGGCCCACAACACCTTATGGAGTTTTGAGTTGCCAATCTATTCAAAATCTTTTCCACTTCGCACAGTTGGTCGTGCTACTCATCTATCATTGTGAAGGCCGAACTTGATCTCTACAAAGATTATGTGATGGTCACCTTTAGCAATACTGTCATGAATAGATGTATCTATGACATATAAATTGGTCAGGAAGAAGTAATTTTCGTTTTGGTTCCCTTGACACCTGTTTAGCAACAGTGTCCATTAAAACCCAGCCTGCTTTATCAGTAGTGGTGCTTTTCAGCCACTCTTTGATGGACATTAAAGTCCCCCATCAGATTATATTCTGTGACCTTTCCATCATCAATGCTTCTTCTAACTGGCTTTCAAATTGGAGGAGTACTGCTTCATCAGCTGAGGAAGTGGAGTTGGTAAGGTAGGTGGTAATCAGCAGAGGTACCTTCTTCCTGTTTGATCTGATTCCATGAGACTTCATGGGGTCGAGAGTCAATGTCCAAGGCACCCAGACAACCCCTCCTGACAGTGTAACACCAGTGCCACCAACTCTGTTGGTTCTATCCTAACTGTGCAACTGTTTGATACAACTGAGCAGCTTGCTAGGCCATTTCCAAGGGCATTTAAGAATCCACATTGCTGTGGATCAGGAATATGTTTGAAGGCCAGACCAGGTAAGGACCACAGAGTTCAATCAACCAGATTGTTTTTAAATGGCTTCATAGTTGCCATTAGACAAACTTCATATTCTCTTCAGATTTATGCCTGAAACGTTGATCCTCCTGCTCCTCGGATGCTGCCTGACCTGCTGTGCTTTACCAGCGCCACACTCTTTGACTCTGATCTCCAGCATCTGCAATCCTCACTTTCTCCTAACTTCATACTCTACCAGATGGTGGTTGGAATTTGACTATTAGCCTTGTCCTCTGGATTATTCACCCAGTGGCATTAGCATTGTACTACCACCTCGTCTTTTTCATGGACACTCAGATCCCTTTGTTCAGGATAGAATGGAACTAGGGGCAGGAGGAGACCACGTTGCCCTTCAAACTTCCTCTATTATAAAGTTATGGCTGATCTTTTAACTCAGCCACATCTTCCCACATTATCCATGTATCCCTTGATTCCCTTAGTACCAATTAATCTATTCATCTCTGAATTAAGTATGCTCAACAACTAAGCACACACAGGGCAAAAGTGAGGAATGCTGATGCTGGAGATCGGAGTCTAGATTAGAGTGGTGCTGGAAAAGCACAGCAGGTCAGGCAGTATCCGAGGAGCAGGATGAAGGGCTTTTGCCTAAAACATCAGGTTTCCTGCTCCTTGGTTGCTGTGCTTTTTCAGCACTACTCTGATCTAAACTAAGCATACACAGTCCTCTGGAGTAAATAATTCCAAAAGGACAAAACATTTTGCATGAAGATATTTACCGCCATGCCAGTCCTTATTTAGTGACCATGATCCCAAGTTTTGAACTTTCCAGCCTGAGAATACAGCCTCCGAGAATCTATCCCAAGTCTCTCAATAATTTAGTACACAATGAGATCATCTTTCTCTCTCTTCTAAACATTCAGAAATATAAACCGAGTCTCACTTCATAGGAAAATCCTCTCATCCCAGGATCTAGTGAACATGAATGCACTCCATTTAATATATCTTTCCTTAGATGAGCAGAATGCCTTCCTGACCACCTTATGTAACAGTCCTGCAATCTTCAGGTATCCATAGACATATATGAGATCCCTTTGGTCCTCCACACATTTCAGAATCTCACCAAACATTCTGTGTTCAATGGCCCTATTTGTCGACCCTAAATACATTACCTCATGCTTCTCCAGATTGAATTGTAATTGTCACCTTTTTTCCTCAACTAACTAGTTCATTGATATCTTCTTATATTCTGTGATTTCCTTTCTCACCCATATCAACTTATTTTCATACAAGTTGTAACCTTCTCAATCATGCCTGTCAAATCACTAAAACAATTATCTACTAATTCTCTTTGCTTCCTGTCACTGAGTTTCAACTTGCCATTTTCCCTCCAATCCCATGAACCTCTTAATTTGAAGATCAGCCTGCCATGTGTACATCACTTGGGATGCAGCAAAAGAGATGGACCAGAGCTGGCAGCTGTCTTATGGCCATTGTCCCACATAGGAACAGAAAAATTAAACCTGAGAGCAGGAAGTTAGTCTGCCACGTGGGATTTTGTCAAAAGCCTTGCTAAAGTCTACATTACATATGCTGCCCTGATCAATCCTCCTATTACTTCCTCAAACATTTCAATCATTTTAGTCAGACTCACACTTATTTTAACAAAGCGATGTCTAATGTCCATGATTAATCTGTGTCTTTCTAAATAATAATTCTGTGGTTTTGCAGAAATTTTTCCAATAATTTAGATTAGATCAGATTAGATTACTTACAGTGTGGAAACAGGCCCTTCGGCCCAACAAGTCCACACCGACCTGCCGAAGCGCAACCCACCCATTCCCCTACATTTACCCCTTTTACCTAACACTACGGGCAATTTAGCATGGCCAATTCACCTGAATTCATCTGACCTGCAAATCTTTGGACTGTGGGAGGAAACCGGAGCACTCGGAGGAAACCCACGCAGACACGTGGAGAATGTGCAAACTCCACACAGTCAATCGCCTGAGTCAGGAATTGAACCCAGGTCTCTGGCGCTGTGAGGCAGCAGTGCTAACCACTTTGTCACCGTGCCACCCACAAATTTCTTGAGCAGCAAGCTCAAGCTGACTGGTCTGCAATCACTCAGACTTTCTCTCTTTTTAAATGACAGCAGAACATTAACATTTCTCCAGTCTTTTGGCATCAATGACAATAACCAAAGATAATTTGAAAATGATGGTCAGATCCTCCTCTATTTCTTCCTTTGGCAGCCTGGGATACCTTTCAGTCACACTGGGTGATATGATTGCTTTCAATGTTCTAATCACCTTAATGTTTCTTTTCTCACTATGTTAATCCCACCCATTATTTCACATTACTCCTCCTTAACTACAGTTTCTGCTTTGTCCCTCATTGTGAAAACATCTTTGAAATGACGAACAACACAATTACTTTGTTCAACAGTAGGGCAAGTGCAGCGGACTTAGCAGAGCTACATTGATTCTTATTTTAACACCTATTAGGGAAGCGAAAGAGCAATCTGAATGTGAATCTTCTTTCTTACCAACAAAAGTGATACCATCATTAAAACCATGTCACAGGTCCAGATTTTCACAAAGAATGCACAGGGATAGTGTACAATACCCCATGCAACTCACTTTTGTAACACAGATTCAACAGGCTGAACATAAAGTCAGATGGCTCAAGATTACCAAACATACCTGTGGCATGTAAAATATTTTCTGTGTCCTGAAGAATGGATAGCAGGCAGAGAAGAATTCGTACCCACCATTTAGGACCATGATAGGTTGGCGACTGATAACTTCCAGCAGCTTTGCATATAGTATAGCAGGACCTCGAATTGATACAGAATTAATTAGTATCATGACTTATTAGCCCAAGATGACAGTATTATGAAACCTCAGTTTAAAGAAATCAGTCTTAATTCATACACTCAGTCCATGAATTCCTGAACCTGAATTGCACATGGCTGACTTTGGAGTGAAGCCCGTGTGGATTATGAATCCCAGTTGCTTGATGATAATTCAGAATTGAAAGGGGGATTTTACTGGCCCATGGTTAGCAGGCTGGAGGTGGAGGGTGGTAAAATGCCACAAAGCCATGTCTAGGAAGCTTCCCAATACAGCCCCAGGACTAAGCCATTTTATTAGCAATGAGATTGGAAGTTGGCCTGATCAAAGGCACACAGCTAATTGAAATAATTAAGGGTCACATAAGGGGCTTAAGAAGACATACCACCTGCTGCAAGCATCCTTTCAAGTCAGAGATGAGGGCAATTTTTTTTCTCAAGAATAGAGATGAATCTTCGGAACTGTCTTCTGCAAAATAGTGGAAGCAGAATCTTTAAATATTTTTAAGGCAGAAGTTGATAGATTCTCGATAAGCAACCAGTTAAAGGTTTTTTTCAGGTCGGTGGGAATGAAATCAGCCATCATAATTTTGAATGACAGAGCAGGATCGAGGGGCGAAGTGCTAATTAGTATGTTTGTATGTCTCACCAAACTGACAAAAATTCAAAATTATTTTTTGGACAGGAAAAGTTGGAACATTGGCGATCATTTTCTTTCAGGTCTCTTAAGTGGAGATGCAATGTAAAACAGAGGTTCTTCAATAAGAGAGGAGGGAGAACATCACAATTCAGCACTCAGATTCTATAATTGCAACTTCCCAATTCAGAGGCATAAAGGGCAACTATGGAACTCTGTTGCCACCCATTTTAAGACTAGCAAACTCAATTAGCTTAACTGAAATAAAGCCATCTTTTTCTATGTTGTGACTCAGTTGCTTAATGGCTGAACCCCTGAGACAGCAAGGTAGTCAGTACTGTTAAATGTGGTAAAAACAATGACTGCAGATGCTGGAAACCAGATTCTGGATCAGTGGTGCTGGAAGAGCACAGCAGTTCAGGCAGCATCCAAAGAGCTTCGAAATCAACGTTTCGGGCAAAAGCCCTTCATCAGGAATAAAGGCAGTGAGCC
>NC_057737.1:44659643-44714679 GCF_004010195.1 Chiloscyllium plagiosum | reverse complement strand
CCTCTAGCTTATCTCTCCACGCTTCAGGTTCACTGCCTTTATTCCTGATGAAGGTCTTTTGCCCGAAACGTCGATTTTGAAGCTCCTTGGATGCTGCCTGAACTGCTGTGCTCTTCCAGCACCACCAATCCAGTACTGTTAAATGTACACACCATATAGTAAAAATACATTTTGGTCAATGGCATAAAATCAGCCGCATTGCCTTGGACATCCATTATGCCCTCCATCTGTCAATGGATATCTGATGGGATATATGATACATTTACTATCATCAGTAATCTTATAGTATAACTTCTTAATTCGTCTAAATGATTATAACTGTATATGTTGATTTTCTATTTACCTTCCACGTCAGATGATTTTGTGTGTCCATCATACACCACACAATACTTTACACACTCAAGCTCTATATCTTGTGGTAGCAAATAATTACCATATGCATCCTGAAAAGCAACAGCAGTGACTAAATTACTTGTATAAAATAAAAATCTATATTGGAAAAGTTGGGAAAATTATTAACATCACACCGTACTATTCTGAGGGCCTAGTATTTCAGTTCGGGCAAAGGCCTTGGTCACATTGAAGGTATAAAGTCTCCCAGGCTGCTTCCACTGCACCAGTAAAGGGACAACTTTTTATAAATCATTTAAATATTCTGTTAGACATCACGGGTTGTTTTTAAATATACTGATAAGCTGGGACTGAGAGGGCTCAGTAGTGCTTTGGGAAACTCAAAAGCCTTGGTTCATAGAAACGTAGAAAATAGGAACAAAAATAGGACATTTGGTCTTTCAAGCTTGCTCTGTTATTTAATATGATCATTGCTGATTGTCCCCACACAGTACCATGTACCTGTTTTGTCCCCATAACCTTTGATTCCTTCAGCCTTCTTTAAAACATTCAATGTTTTGGCTTCAACTGCTTTCTGTGGCAGAGAATTCCACAGGCCCACCCCTGTCTGGTTCTATGAGATCATTCTTCTACACTCCAGTGAATATAGACTTAATTGATCCAGTCTCTCCTCATACTTCAGTCTCTCGTCATACTTCAGTCCTGTCATTCTAAGAATCAGTCTGATAAATCTTTCTTGCACTTCTTCAATACCCAGAACATCTTTCCCCAGACAAAGAGACCAAAACTTCACACAATACTCCAGGTGTGGTCTTGCTCCTGCACTTGAATCCTTTTGCTATAAAAGCCAACATACCACTTGCCTTCTTTATTGCCTGAGGCACCTGCATACTTACTTTCAGCAACTGGTGTATATAATTGGTCTGCCATCTCTTTGTTTCACTTTATAACTTGCTCTGTTTCTGAGTGTAAAGGACTTACATTTGTCCTCAATAATCTTTTTCCCTTCACATACCAGGTCTCATTGCACCTCCCCCTTTCCCAATTTATTGTCATTTCAGATAATAATCTGTCATCCTGCTTTTGCTATCAAATTGGGTAATCACATTTATCCACATTGTACTTCATCTGCTAGGGATTTTCCCACTCACTCAACTTGTCCAAATCACACTGAAGTATCTCTGTATCCTCCTCAAAGTTCACTCTCACAGTCAGCATAATGTCACCTACAAACTTAGAGATATGACACAAAGTTTCATCATCTAAATCATTTATATACATTGTGAATAGCTGGGATCCAATCATTGATCCCGGCAGTATCCAACTAGTCACTGTTTGCCACTCAGAAAAGCATCTATTTATTCCTACTTGTTGTTTCTTTTTGTCAGCCAGCTCTCTATCCATGATAACACACTACCACTAATCCCATATGCTTTAATTTTACATGCAAATCTCTTATGTGGGACTGTATCAAAAAAATATGAACCACATCTGCTGACTCACCCTTCTCCACTCTACTAGTTACATCCCTAAAAAAATTCAGTGGATTTATCAAACATGATTTGCCTTTCATAAATTTGAATGCCCCTTCCTTGGATTTAATACTAGCCATAATTTCCCTTGTTAGCCGTGGTTTTTCTAGGACTCTGCTATTAAATCTTTTACAACAGACCCCTGCATTTTCCCCATTATCAATGTTAGACATATAATTCCTTATTTTCTCTTAACTCCACTATTTTAAGAAAGGGTAATATTAGCTACCCTCAAGTCCATTAGACCTTTTCAGAGCCGATAGAAACCTGAAAGATGACTATCCTCTATTTCTAAGTTACTTCCCTAAATACTCTGGGATATAGATTATCAGGCCCTGGAGATTTATTGGTTTTTAAATTCTATCAATTTTCCTACCAATACTGACTTCCTTCAGTCCCTTCCTCTCACTAGATCCTATGTATAAAACATTTTTGGAATGTTATTTGTGTCCTCTTGTGTGAAAACAGAACCAAAGTATGTATTTAATTGGTCTGCCATCTCTTTGTTATACTTTATAATTTCCTCTGTTTCTGAGTGTAAAGGACTTAGATTTGTTCTCACTAATCTTTTTCCTTTCACATACCAAAGAATCTTTTACAATCAGTTTGTAGGTTCTCCATGTGCTTACTCTTGGATTCTACTTTTCTCCTCTTAATCCATTTGTCTCCCTTCGCTGAAATCTATACAGCTCCCAATCCTAAAATCTGCTTTTTTTGGTCAGTTTGCATGTCACTTCTTTGGATCTAATATTATTCTTAATTTCTCTTGTTAGCCACAGTTGAGCCATCTTTCCCATTTTATTTTAGTACCAGACAGGAATGAATACTTGTTGGAATTCTCTATGCACTCTTTAAATTGATAAAAAAAAACTGGCTGAGGGATAGAAAACTAATGATTAATGGATATATTTTGGGGTGGAAGAAGGTTTGTCTGGA
The DNA here is from genome assembly GCF_004010195.1 of Chiloscyllium plagiosum. NCBI lineage: Eukaryota > Metazoa > Chordata > Chondrichthyes > Orectolobiformes > Hemiscylliidae > Chiloscyllium > Chiloscyllium plagiosum. The sequence goes on along the minus strand of NC_057737.1, from coordinate 44,711,860 downwards.
AATACCAGATGTTGATATTTGAACACGTGCTTTTCATGATATCTATTAATCATGGTATACAGGGATGAGTTCAAAGTTTGCAGATGACACTCAACTTGGATTAATTGTAAACTGTGGAGAGGATAATTTGAAACTCCAAAAAGTCATTGACAAGTTGGGAGAATGATTAGATAGGTAGCAAGATGAAGTTCAATGCAGAGAAGTGTGAGGTATACACTTTGGTCAGAAGAACACTGAAAGATAGGAGTACGATTCTAAATGAAGTGCAAGAGCTGAAGGTAGCCAGGTGGAAGAGCAGTTAATAAAGTATACAGCATTCTTGGTTTATTATTCGGGGCATAGAGTACAAGAGCAAGGAGGTGATATTGAACTTGTACAAGACACTTGTTAGATCGCAGCTAGAGTATTGTATAACGTTGTGAGCATCACATTATAGGAAAGATGTGAATGCATTGGAAAGAATGCAGAAGAGATTTGCAAGCACGTTCCCATGAATGAGAAACTTCAGTTATGAGGATAGACTAAAGAAATTTGGACTATATTCCTTGGAGATGAAGACCAAGAAAAGTTTTGATAGAGGTTTTCAAAATCTTGAGTGAACTGGATGGAGTAGGTAGGAAGAAACTGTATCTGCTAATAAAAGAAATAACAAACAAGAGGGCACAGATTTAAAGTGATCTGTAAACTAAGCAAGAATGATATTAAAAGAAACTTTTTCACACAGTTCATAGTTAAGAGTACGGTTTGCACTGCCCTGAAATGTCATGGAGGCAGGTTCAATTGAGGCTTTTAAGAGGGCATTGAATTTTTATTGGCATAGATGGTGTACAGGGATTTAGAAGAGGGAGGAGATTAGCACTATATAATAGAATCCCCGTGCAGGCAAGATGAGCCGTTGCCTATGTACTGTAAGCCCCTTAAGTAATGTTCCCCAATATATCATAGCCAAATTGTACCTTACACCATCACAGTTTCTTTTGTTTAGATTGAGGCTTTAGTCTTAGAGTCAATCACATCATTTTCCACCTTAATGATGAATTATATCACATTATGGCCACTCTTCCCCAAAAGGTCTCACACAGCTCGATTGCCAATTATTCCTTTCTTATTACACAATATCCATTTTAGGATGACCTGCTCATTCATTGGTTCCTTCATGTATTGGTCCAGAAAACCATCCTGTACATACTCACAGGAATTCCTCCTCTATAGGTATTGTTACCGATTTGATTTGTCCTATCTATGTGCAGATTCTATTGCATACTGTGAGGTTTATATTGTGGAGAAATCGGATTCTGGCTGAGATTGAAGGGCCAGAGGGAATAATTTCTTGTTTTATTCCAAAGGCTGTTCTCATCTTACTAAAGGTTTCAAAGTTCCCAAGGCCAAGGAAACCCTGTCATTGAGTCATAGAGATGTATAGCACGGAAACAGACCCTTCGGTCCAATTCGTCCATGCCAACCAGATATCTCAACCCAATCTAGTCCCACCTGCCAGCACCCATTCCATATCCCTCTAAACCCTTCCTATTCACTTACCCATCCAGATGCCTTTCAAATGTTGCAATTGTACTAGCCTCCAACACTTTCTCTGGCAGCCCATTCCACACACTCACCACCCTCTGTGTGAAAAGGTTGCCCCTTATGATTTTTTTACATCTTTCCCCTCTCACCCTCAATCTATGCCCTCTAGTTATGGACTCCCCCACCCAGGGAGAAACCTCCTCTATTTACCCTATCCATGCCCATCATGATTTTATAAACCTCTATAAGGTCACCCCTCAGCCTCCGACACTCCAGTGAAAACAGCCCCAGCCTATTCAACCACTCTCTTATAAAGAAAGCCCTTAATTATATCAAATGCAAAAAAAAAACACATGATTGTCACTGGCTGGACCTACCTAATGAGATAGCAAACTCATGCATTTCATTTAATTTTGAATTTCTTATTTTTTATCACTACTTAATTGTTAAGAATGGTACATTTTGTAATTATTTGGTCAGAACTCCTCAACATCATTTGTCATATCAATTATAATAGAATCTAAAGAAAGAAGAGTCAAAGCAGGTTGTAGAGTCCATTGAGATGCTTCAACATTCAATACATTACCTTCAACCTCAACTTCACCTTCCCATACTTACTCCATATTCCTTGGTTCCCATAGTTCTGCACTGTAACAATTCTATAATTTTCAGCTTGCGCTTTCAGACTCCAAAACATTATTAGATGTGATTCCATAATTGGGCCACACTTGCTGAATAATCCCAAGGCCAATCATAATACCTCAAACATCAATTTAAGATAATCAATCAAGCTCATAAGATGGCTCAAATAAGGCTTGACAGAATTGACATAAGTTCATATGCAGTGAGATGTTCTCTGAACAAAAGGAAGTATGTCCAAACATTGCATTTTTAAAAATTAACTACAAGCTTGGGAAGCCTATACATCCCCAAAGCTTTCACCATATTTGGGCCAATCAGAGATGATACGCCAATCAATCAGCATCTTTTTCTCCTCCAGGATAAATTTTTGTGATTGTTACAAGTTTGGTATTATTGCATTTTACTTTGATGGTTGCAAGTCAAAAAACTTCAGCAACATTCTAACATACAATATCTTAAAATGAGAACAGAAAGTGAATGTTACCATTTTTGCTCTCTTGGCTGTTATCACATGACTTTCATCATACTGAGACTTTGTTCGTACATCTGTAATAAAACAAATGATGCTGAATTTGAATTTCTATTACAGTGAAAATTTGTTCTTATTAGATGATAGAAAAGGCATGAAATGTTTATTCTGTTTCTAAAGTTTTGTAAGGCTTATTAACTGATCTGCTCATAATTTATACATTTAAGCAAAGAAATTTAAAGAAGCTATATTTGTTGCTGCTTGTATGATTTTTTTTAAGCAAAGTTCAAACCTGTTTACCACTTATGCTAACTCTTTTAGTATAAGAGGTATGTACTGGTGCAATAAACTCCTGACTCTCTCAGCAGATCTACTTTGGGATATTTTGTAGTAGTGTCAAACTTTAAACTACTGTTTCAATTACTATGGGACTTTTACTAGTGTTTGGAACATTAAATTCCACAGTTACTCTTTTTATTCAGGTTAAATAAATAGTGTCTATTATATGTAAAAAAAAACACCAGGACCCCTACTCTAGTGGTCAAAGTCATTTAGAAGTGTAATGTGGAAAACATGTGGCACTTAAATTAAGGATGTGCTATTATAGCAAAACCAAAATATTTGCATCTAGTTTTCAATTAGTGACTATATCGCTAAATTCAGTTATTGAGTGCAAATGTATGGAAAAAAAATCTGCAGGTCAGATAATTATAGAACATGCATGTTGGACAAAAAGATTATTTAAAATTGCACGATTGATTCAGATTGTATTTGGTTGAGTTGTTCTTTATAAACTGACAAAATATAAAAGGAGTGTTCCATTTAAATAAATAGTTCAGTTTGAAATGTCAATTTGAAATCTTCCAATTAATTTAAACTTAAGAAAGAGAAAAAAAAAGCCATTTTCATTTCCAACCACCACTTTGGATAAGTTAGATTCCAAGTGTGATAAAAAAAGAAAGAAAAATTTTAAATATTTTAGAAAGAGTTAGCTATTCCCTCGAGTAGAAACATTTAATTATATTTTATACTTGTATTAAAGATGTCCACCATAAATGTAGGCCCATTCTGCATAATTATGTGACTGTAATTTAAGTTGGATGTTTATCTTTTGTAAAATAATTCACTTGATCTTTCCAACATTAAACCAAGTCTCAAGAAATGCTCCAACGTTTTCTGTAGGCTAAAATGAGACATTATTGTGATTGCTTGCAACCTATTTTCTCAGCACCATCCTGAAAAAGGCATTCAGAAGAACGATTGCAATATATGAGAACTAAAATAATACAGGGGAAGCATTCTAAGAAAGATTCAAGCACACGCAGACCGGTTGAAGATATTTAGCAAATTAAAGACTAATGGTGTTGATGATATTTGAGCAGTAGGCTTAGCAGGGACATAACAAAAACAAAATTCACTAACTCACAAATAGCCTGTCCGCACACAATGATATCAATGTTGAATACAAATTTATCCTGTATGGATCAAATCAGCCAATATTACCTCCTCCTCTGTTAGCTGAAAATAAAAGCTGCATATGACCACTGACAAACGCATCTGAAAAATAATTGGTTTTGGAAAAAAATGTGAATATGCCTGGGGATGAGTTTTTATTATGTATTCCAATTTACACCATTTTGGTCCCGATGTTAACATTCTGAAGTCTTTTCAGAGGCACTTGGTCTGGTTACCTGAGAATAAAGCAACAATGAGACATGATTTTTATTGACTCAATGTCTCACTATCTGTGTGCTAAAAAAATTGCTTCTCATAAATGAATAACTTTTATTGAGTATCTGTTACATGAGTTATGTGACTAAAATTTAATTTTAGAAAACTAAAGTCAGAAGGTACTTTTAAAGGCAAACCTTTGACTAATGTGAATTACTTCTTTACTGAAATAAAAGCAAGTTAATAAGGTAGCCTGACTGATGTTGTGTCAATGAACTTCTAGAAAATGTTTGTAAAGTTGAAGACCATGGGATTAAAACAGCAGTAGCTGTAAGGTTATAAAATTGGCTAAGAGTGAGACAGAGTAGAGAATAATGATCAATCATTGTTTTCTGTTCAGTGTGCAGTGTTGTCCCCCAGAGCCCAATATTGGTTTCACAGCTTAATTGAGGATACAGGGCATAACTTCACAGTGTGCAGATGTCACAAAACTCAGAAATGTAGTGAACTATGAAAAACACAGTTACCATTTTCAGGAGGGGCAGAGATGTATTTTACATTCCTCAACTGCTGTGATGAGGATGAGGGTCATGTAAAATCTAGCAGGAGATCTCACCATTGTTTACCCACCCACCCTGACCTGCTTGAACTTTTATGGGTGTGGGGAGACTTCATGAAGCCCACCTGCCATTCGTCCTATTGACGAGTACTTAAGGGCTTCATCCAGCCACCACCGTCACAGCATGGAAAGGTCTATGTCATATAGTTTTGGGTGTGCGCACTAGTGTCAAGCAAAGCAAAACAACTCTTTGTCCAATTCTCCTTCCTCAACTGATAAAGTCATTTAATTCTTAGAGCCTCCCCACAATGTTTTTTAAACATGGATCTCCATCAAAACTCTCAATCTCAAATTGCTGAGATCCCTGACATCAAAATAACTGAGCTTCTTGGCATGGTGCGACTGTGTAGCTCCAAATGCAGGGAATGAGAATTTAAGATGCAGCAGTGTACAGGTGACAATGAAGTAAGAGTGAAAGTCATTGATGCAAGGGATATGAAATGGATAATCTTGGCAGTGAATAGGATATGTGTTTTTGTAACTAGGAATCAAATGGATAAGGAAAGATAACGCTGGGTACAGTTAAAAATGATGGCATCAGCAACTTTAACTAGATAAATCTCAGTTTTGTTGGTAGGGTGAAAGTAGACTCAGGGGATCTGAACAGAAAGTTGTGGGAGAGATATTAGCAGGGTGGAAACATATTTAAATCATAATATTATCATCATATCATCCAAATAGCTGCTCAGAAATACTGTCATAACCTTTGGAGGCCTATGTTTCCCTTCTCCCAAACCCATCCATGCTGATTAGTTTAAAACCTCTCTTTAGCCTTGTATATTCAATTTTCCAGGAACTCAGTCACAGCATAGTTTAAGTGAAGCTCATCCTCAGGAACAGTTCCCTCTCCCCCCTCCCTGAGTACTTCTGACAGCGCCCATGACCTGAAATCTATTCCTCCCAGACCAATCTATGAGCCACGCAGTTCACTCCTTGACTTTATTTACCCTTGCCCATAACTCAGGCAGTAATCTTGAGATTATTTCCTTGAAGGTTCCGCTCTCTCATTTAGCTCCTAAGTGTTCAAATTCTTTCAGAAAAGACTCATTTCTACTCTTATCGATGTCATTGGTACCAATGTGGATGTCAACAACTGGATCCCACTCCTCCCACTCCAAATTTCTCTATAGCCAGAGAAAATGTCCTTGACCCGGGCACTGGGCAGGCAATGCTGCCTTTCAGACTCAGACTCAGGATCACAGAAGACATTAAGATCTATTCCTCTCATTATACTGTCTCCAATCACTATTATGTATTTAGAGTCATAGAGTCATAGAAATGTACAGCATGGAAACAGGCCCTTCGGTCCAACCCGTCCATGCCGACCAGATATCCCAACCCAATCTAGTCCCACCTGCCAGCACCTGGCCCATATCCCTCCAAACCCTTCCTATTCATATACCCATCCAAATGCCTCTTAAATGTTGCAATTGTACCAGCCTCTACCACTTCCTCTGGCAGCTCATTCCATACCCGTACCACTCTCTGTGTGAAAAAGTTGCCCCTTTATATCTTTCCCCTCTGACCCTAAACCTATGCCCTCTAGTTCTGAACTCTCTGACCCCAGGGAAAAGACTTTGCCTATTTATCCTATCCATGCCCCTCATAATTTTGTAAACCCCTATAAGGTCACCCCTCAGCCTCCGACACTCCAGGGAAAACAGCCCCAGCCTGTTCAGCCTCTCCCTATAGCTCAAATCCTCCAACCCTGGCAACATCCTTGTAAATCTTTTCTGAACCCTTTCAAGTTTCATAGCATCTTTCTGATAGGAAGGAGACCAGAACTGCATGCAATGTTCCAATAGTGGCCAAACCAATGTCCTGTACAGCTGTACCATGACTTCCCCAACTCCTGTACTCAATACTCTGACCAATAAAGGAAAGCATACCATTTGAATAGCTGTCTGTACCACAGTGCTATGATCATTTGCTCATCCACCCTCCAGTCCCTACTCTTGTGTACATGAGCATGATTGTCCTTCCACCACGCTCACTAGTATAATGATATATTGGCTTGCTGAATTTATAGAGTCTTATGGTTGATGTGTGATTGATAGTGTGAGAAATTCTCATGGAAGTGCTCAGTATGGCTTCTTGTCTTGGTGGGACATAGGCTGTCTCGTGGAAATCAAGAATCTAGATGGCACAGCCATTTCAGACAACTTGGAGGATTTTTCACAGTTTCACCAGCAATCACATTGAACCAGCCAACTTTCTATTTGCACAAAATTATGAGCAGTTAACTTGAAAGTAAAGCTTCACAAATAAATTATCTTCTGAATTTCAGCTGCTTGTAATAAATCTATAAAACCAGTTTTTTGAAATAAATTGGACATTTTAACTAGCATGAGCCTAAATAATCAGCTCAAGGGCAGCATTTATGTTGGTCATATTTGCACATTGGCCTGAGTGAAAGTTGTCAAGTGGTGAGACACTTCCTTTCTCCTACCACAAAACTGACAATTTGACTTTCCAAATGCTTGCGTTCAGGAACTCCTTTGCAGTGTTTTGTGCAGAAAACAAAGAACACACAAACCCAGAGACAATAAGGATCAGCATGATGTGGCTAGAATAGCCACTTTATTCACCTATATTGTTAGATTTATTGAGGCCAGGCCAATCAGTTTATCAGTTGGGCAGATAAAATCTACATTATCTTTATATTAAAGGTCAGGCCAAAAAAGATAAACCAAGTGGTGGATCCTTATTTTAAACAATAATCCTTGAATATAATTTAAGCATTAACATTTGTACCTGAATATCTTCCCATGTATCACTCCAGGTTTTACATATCAAACCATATGTTTTAGGAGAAATAATATAAATTATCAGTTGAGCAGACTGGCCAATTTGTTTTGGATGAGGGACAAGCATCTCAAATTTTAGAATATTCTTCTTCCTCAGTTCATTGCCTGAAAACGGGTCCATCCATACTGCTGCATTCTCCACCTTTCATAGGGCAAAGAGGCAGGCTCTGAATCCACCACTTCTGGAATGGGGACTGAACTCAGTGTGTTGCCACCAAACTGGTGCACACTGTCCATCCAACTAACTGAATCAACTTGACTCCAAAGAGGCAGAGTTGATGAGGTACATATACTTTTACAGCCTGTTGTAGCCTGGAGCTATTGTTAGTGATGTTAGAGATTCCACTTTCTTTTCATCATGTGGAACGACCAGGAATCTTTTTCATTCTTACTGCCTGCCATTGGCCTATGGTGGAAGGATTAACAAATTGTTACTTTGCATGTTTGATCACATTATCAATGTGCCTTCCATTGCCATCTAATCACGGAATGAGACTTGAACTAGGGGCTTCTGGTTCAGAGGCAGAAATCTACCTACAGCACCAGACAACCACCTCAAATTTTAAAATGTCTCCTCTAAATTAAGGGGTTCTGTTCTAATTGTGAATTGGGATTGTACTAAATTTCTAAGTAGAGACAGGCCCATGTGATCTAGTTGCCCTGAGAAAAGAAATCCAGACTGAAACCTATTGAAAAGCAAATTGCACTTTTCCAACTTCAATATAGAAATATCTGAAGATTGAGATACAGTGAGAGACAGAGAGAGAGAGAAGCAGTTACAGCTAAGAAGAACATAAACCACTAACTCTTCTGTCATTACATCTCCCATCCTGGTTATAATCTCTTCCAAACTCTTTCATCAGGCAGAACATACAAAACATTAAACACATGAACCAACTGGTTTAAGAACAGCTTCTTTCCGTTTCAAAACTCATGTTGATCTTGCTTTTGTGCACCTCCTTTGCAGCCGTAATTTTGTATTTCTCTCTGTTCAATCATCCAATGATCTTTGTATGCATGATCTTGATTGTATTGCACACCAAATAGAGGGCGGCACGGTGGCCCAGTGGTTAGCACTGCTGCCTCACATGATCTTGCTTTTGTGCACCTCCTTTGCAGCCGTAATTTTGTATTTCTCTCTGTTCAATCATCCAATGATCTTTGTATGCATGATCTTGACTGTATTGCACACCAAATAGGTACATGACAATAATAAATCAAATCAAATTTCTCCTATGCTCATACCCTATTCCAACGTTTATTTTTGTTCTTAACTTACCCAGCCCTTGTTTGATATCTATTATTTTTCTTTCTTTTCCCTATTCTTTTAACAGACCACTAATGGTGCAACGCCCTCCTTTCTGCACTGTAATGTGTTCCCAATACATTTCATTGTGATGACTTCAGTCTCCCTGCTATGGTCTTTACTCACCAACTAAATAGAGGTAAATAGGCTCTGTTAACCTGGAGTACTTTGTGCATTGATTCAATAAATTATAGAGCTCTGTGGCTTCACAAAAGATTATTCCAGCCATCACAACAGTAAAGGAGCAAATAACTGGGTGCTGAATATTAACTTCTAATTCTTCCGATTGCTGCAGTCTCTCAGTGGCTTCTTAGTTACGGAGGGCTCCGCGTCGTATCCAGGAAATGACCTCACGGACGAGGGTGGGGTTCCGTTGCCGACGCCCTCTCTGATTGACAGTGAGGTCCAGCCAAACCGGAAAAGTACGCCGTGACAGTTTCCACCAATCACGGATGAGGGGCGGGCGCTGGGTCTTGCCGGTCAACCAAACGCTGTGCTTGTCACGTGACACCCCAGCCAATGGCAGAGAGGCTCCGGGCGCTGGGTGGCTGTGATTGGCGGATAGCCTGGGCCCAATAAGTTCGGGTGCGCCCTGTGGAAAATCCTCTGGCTGGAGGTCGTTGGAGTCACCGTCGTTGAGGGATCGGTCGCCGCTTGAAATGTTCTGCCGCGTTGTTAGGCCTGCAGCCTCCGTGCTTGGCCGGGCCTTTTCCGTCTCCTCGCAGGTAAAAGGGTTGGGGTAGGAGCTCCCCTGCCTCACACAAGCCTCGCCGTCACCCCGAGGAAGCCTGGGGCCTGACTTCCTGCGAAGCTGGGTGGTTGCACAAGGTGGGGAGCAGCCGGCCTCGGCCATCTCTCGGGAGGCCAGGGGATAGCGGGCTACTGGGAGACCTCTTCAGGAGCCGGTCGAATGGGTCTGGAGAAAGAAGGGAAGCCGAAGGACGGCTTCTTGTTGGAATAGGCCTGCACTCTGCATTGTGACCCAGGCTTTCCTTCACCTGGCTTTGATCAGTGCAGGGTTTCTAGCTGGAAGGTTGAGAGCCATGAGGCTCTACGCAAGGTTTTACGCAAACCAGGCCCAAGGCTGCCTTGCGTGTTCTATTAAATCAAACAACCTTCCTATCGGAAAAATGCTTTGAAACTTGAAAAGGTTCAGAAAAGATTTACAAGGATGTTGCCAGGGTTGGAGCATTTGAGCTACAGGGAGAGGCTGAACAGGCTGGGGCTGTTTTCCCTGGAGTGTCGGAGGCTGAGGGGTGTCCGTATAGAGGTTTACAAAACTGAGGGGCATGGATAGGATAAATAGACAAAGTCTTTTCCCTGGGGTCAGAGAGTCCAGAGCTAGAGGGCATAGGTTTAGGGTCAGAGGGGAAAGATATAAAGGGGCAACTTTTTCACGCAGAGAGTGGTACGGGTATGGAATGAGCTGCCAGAGGAAGTGGAGGAGACTGGTACAATTGTAACAATTAAATGGCATCTGGATGGGTATATGAATAGGAAGGGTTTGGAGGGATATGGACCAGGTGCTGGCAGGTGGGACTAGATTGGGTTGGGATATCTGGTTGGCATGGACGGGTTGGACTGAAGGGCCTGTTTCCATACTGTACATCTCTGACTCTATAACTATGGATGCTGGAAATCTGAAAACAAAAATGCATTGCTGGCAAGACTTGGCAGGATTTGGGGAGGAAACAGGGTTAATGTTTCGAGACCAGTGATGCTTCATCAGAAGTTTTCTATTTTTGCACATACGCGCCTCACCATAGAGTCTGTATAGCACGGAAACAGACACTTCGGTCTAACTCGTGCATACTGACCAGGTATTCTAAATAAATTGAGTTGCATTTAGCCCATAGCCTTCTAAACTCTTCCTGTTCATGTGCTGATCCAGATGATAATTTTAACCAGCCTCCGTCACTTCCTCTTGCAACTCACTTCATGCATGCACCACCCTCTGCATGGAAAAATTGCCCTTGGGGGCCCTTTAAAATCTTTCACCTGTAACCTATGTCCTCTAATCTCTATCCTGGGAAATAGACCTTGGCTGTTCACCTTATCCATGCCTCCATGATTTAATAAGCCTGTAGAAGGTAATCCCTCAGTCTGTGCTCCAGGGAAAGCAGCCCTAGCCTATTCAGCCACTCCTTATAGATCAAACCCAGCAACATCTTTGTAAATCTTTTCTGAATCCTTTCAAGTTTAACAGCATCCTTCCTATGACAGGGTGATCAGAATTAAATGCAGTACTCCAAAAGCAGCCTAATCAATGTCCTGTACAGCTGCAACATAACCTCCCAACTCCTATATTTCATGCACTTTCCAATAAAGGTAAATGTACCAAATGCTTTTTCACTACTCTGCCTGCCTGTAACACAAGGTCTCTTTGTTCAGCAGCACTTCCAAGGGCCCTCCCATTAAATGTATAAGTCCTGCCTTGATTTGCCTTATACGCAGCACCTCACTTATCTAAATTAAACTCTCTCTGCTGATCTTTGATTTATTGGCCCATCCGATCCAAGTTTTGTACACATGACCTTCACTGTCCATTTGCAAACTAACTTATCATTCTTCCCGTATTTGTGTCCAAATCACTTATATGAATGACACAAAGCAGTGGATGCAACACCGATCATTGTGGCACACTACTGGTCACTGGCTCCTGGTCTGGACAACAGCCCGATACCACCACCCCTCTGTACTTTTCAAGGCAATTTTGTATCCAACTAGCTAGCTCTTCCTGGATACCATGTGATGTAACCTTGATAACCAGTCTACTATGCGGAACCTTGTTGAAACACCTTTCTGAAGTCCACATAGACAAAACTACCATTCTGCATTCATCAATCTTCTTTGTCACTTGTTTAAAAATACTCAACCATGTTAGTGAGACACTATTTCCCATGCTCCAGGCCATGTTGACTATCCCTAATCAGTCCTTGCCTTTCCAAATACATGTAAATCCTGTCCCTCAGTCTCTTCCAGTAACTTCCCCACCACTGACATCAGGAACACCAGTTTATAGTTCCCTGGCAAGTTTTGTTCGGCAGCCTTTAAACTAGGAGTAAGGGGTAAGTATTGAAAATAGAGACAGGTGAGGATGGTTCTGAAGGTAAACAGTAAGTTAATTAGAAAGGCAGAGTAGAGCAAGTTAAAATGAGGTAACTGAAGAGCTAAACTGAATTTATTTCAATGCAAGGGGTCTTACACGCAAGGCAAATGAACTCCAGGCATGTGTGGAACTGGGACATTATATCTATTACAGAAGCATGGTTGAGGGGGCAACAGGACTGGCAGCTCAATGTTCTGGGGTGTAGATGCTATGGGACAGAGAAAAAGGAGGCAAGAGAAGAGGAAAAATGGTGTTTTGACTAGGGAGAACATTTCTGCTGTACTTAAGATATTTCTGAGAGATCATCCAGTGGAAGCATATGGGTGAAACTCGGAAATAAGAAGACGATGATCACCTTAAGGGGATTGTACTCTAGGCCCACCAACAGTCAGTGAGAAACTGGAACAGATATATAGAGAGATCTCAGATATATGTAAGAACAATAGGATTGCAATAGTGGGTTTTAACTTTCCAGAGATAAACTGGCACTGCCGTAGTATTAATGGCTTGGATTGTGAGGAATTTAAGTGTTAAGAAAATTTTATCAATATTTTGATTTACTTACTAGAGAAGGAGCAAAACTTGATATTGTTAGGAATTAAGGCAAGACAAGTAACAGTATCTTCTCCAGCTATGGGTGAGGTAAAAGAGGACTGGAAGGTGGCTAATATTATGCCTCTATTTAAGGAAAAATATAAGGAGAAGCCTGCAAACTATAGACCAGAGATTCTGATATTAGTAGTGGGTATATGTTGGGGATTCTGAGATTGGATTTCTATGCATTTGAAGAGGCAGGAACCGGTTAAGGATGTCAGCATGGCTCTGTGCAAGGGAAATTGTGTCCAAAACATGATTTTAAAGTTTTTGAGGCAGTTAACCAAAAACATTGAGGGCAGAGGTATAGATATTGTCTACATAGGCTTCAGTAAAGTCTTTGACAAGGTTCCACATCATAGACCAACTGGTCAAGTGTGACACTAGAAAAGCACAGCAGGTCAGGCAGCATCAGAGGAGCAAGAGAGTCTATGTTTTGGGCATAAGCTCTTCAGGGCTTTATGAAGGGCTTCTGCACAAAATAGAGACTCTTCTGCTCCTCTGCTGCCTGACCTGATGTGCTTTTCCAGCACCACACTTTTCAACTCTGAATGTCCAGCTTCTGCAATCCTCACTTTTCTTTTTCCGAACTGGTAAAGTGAGATCCCATGGGCTTCCGGGAACTGGTTTTGTGGTAGGAGGCAAAAGGTTGCGGTGACTGGTTGTTTTCTGGTACTGGGACCCATGACCAGCAGTGTTCCACATGGATTGGTGCTAAATCTACTGTTGTTTGTCATTTTGCATAAATGATTTGGATGAGAATTTAGGATGCATGTTTAGTAAGTTTGCAGATGACACCAAAATTGGTGGTATAGTTGACGTTGAAGTAGATTATCTAAGCTTACACAGAGATCTTGATCAATTGGATCAATGAGCTGAGTGGCAGCAGTTGCAGCTTAGTTTAGATGTGAGCTATTGCATTTTTGTGAAGCGAACAAAAGCAGGTCTTATCCTGTTAATAAAGTCCTGGGTAGTGTTGTCGAACAGACTTGGGATTCAGGCACGTAGTTCTTTTGAAAGTTGCATCGTGGGTAGACAGTGGTTCAGGTGTTTATCATGCTTGCCTTCATAGCTCAGACCTTTTGCATATGAGTTGGGACATCATGTTGAAGTTTTGTTGGTGAGGCCTCTTCTGGAACACTTGTGTTCTAGTTGCCCTGCTATAGGAAGGATATTATTAAACAGGGGAGGTTCAGAACAACATTACCAGGATATTGCAGGGAACGGAGGATTGTAGGGAGAGGCTAGATTGGGTCGGACCTTTTCATTGGAACGTAGGAGAGTGGGGGGTGACTTTGTAGAGGTTTGTAAAGTCATGGTTTTAGCTAAGGCGAATAGCAGAGGTCTTTTCCCTCAGATCTGGGCAGTGGGGGTTCAAAACTAATGGCATTTGTTTTAGGTGAGAGGAACAAGATTTAAAATGGACCTGAGGGGCAATGTTTTCTTTGAGTAGTTTGTATGTGGAATGAAGTGGTAGATGAAGGTACAGTTGCAACATTTAAAAGACATTTGACAGTACATAAATAGGAAAGGTTTGGAGGGATATGGAGAAAGTGAGGACTGGAAATGCAGGCGAGTTCGTGTCAAAATGTGTGACACTGGAAAAGCACAGCAGGTCAGGCAGCATCTAAGGAGCAGGAGAATTGACATTTCAGGCAAAAGCCCTTCATCAGAAATGTGGAGGGGAAAGGTGGGTGTGGACTGGGGTGAAGATAGGTGGGAAGGCAATAGATGGATGCAGGTGGAAGGTAATTGTGATAGATCGGTGAGGGTTGTGGTGTGGATAAGTGGGAAGGAAGATGGACAGGTCCAACAGGTCAAGAGGGCCGTGCTAAGTTGGAACGTTGGATCTGGGATGGGGAGATTTGGAAAGTGATGTAATTGATGTTGTGTGGTTGAAGGTGTGGCTGAGGCGTTCTTCCTCCAGGTGGCGGGTGTTTTTTGATTTAGCGGTAGAGATGTTCCAGGACTTGCATAGCCTTGGGGCAGTGGGAGGGAGAGTTAGTGATTGCCTGCAGGTTTGTTTGGTGACATGGGTGTGAACACATACAGGCCAGTGACACTAGTTTTCATTCTGGAGACTTGGTTGGGATAGGTGGGTTTGACCAAAGTGTCTACTTCCATCTGTAAGAGTGAGTGGGTGAAGTGCAAGGTGCTGGAATTTCAGGTGAAGATAGCCACATTGAGCAGCCAGTTGACTAGCATTAGATGAAGCCATCAAAAATGATATCATAAAATGTTTCTAGTTAAGTGTCGCTATTCAGTAGAATATACAAGTAGAGATTTACTGCAAATCTATAAATCCAATAACATCAAATAAGTAGTAAACAATACCATCAGACGACTTAGCATTGGTACTTGGTATGGGAACTACCAGTACCACTCAGATCTTGACCTCACTGCAATGTTGGGCTGAAAGTTATCTGAGAGGTAAGTGACTGGCCTTTATATCAAGGTACCACTTGACTGAGCGTGACATAGTGGAACCCAAACAAAACTGATGGGATCTGGGGAAAAACACTCCCCTGGTTGAAACCATAGTAGAGGAGGATGTTTGTGATAGTTAGAGTACAGTCATGCCCAGGCCAAGACCACACTACAGAGAATAAATTTTTAACCGACTTAGTGAGGTATGTTATAACATACATCTGGAGGAGGTGGCACTTGAATCCAGGCCTAGAGGTACGGTTGCTGCTACCGCACCACACGAGCCGTTAGTTCCTCAGCTGCTTCATCAATGACTTTCCCTTTGTTATAAGATCAACATTAGAGACGGCACGGTGTTAGTGGTTAGCACTGCTGCCTCACAGCACCAGAGACCTGGGTTCAATTCCCGCCTCAGGCGACTGTCTGTGTGGAGTTTGCACATTCTCCCCGTGTCTGCGTGGGTTTCCTCCGGGTGCTCCGGTTTCCTCCCACAGTCCAAAAATGTGCAGGTTAGGTGAATTGGCCATGCTAAATTGTCCGTAGTGTTAGGTGAAGGGATAAATGTAGGGGAATGAGTCTGGATGGGTTGCGCTTCTGTGGGTCGAAGGGCCTGTTTCCACACTGTAAATAATCTAGTCTAGAGACGCTTGTTGATTGATCACCATTTATGATTCCTCGAGTGAAATCATTAGTGTTTGTAAACAGCAAGACTTGGTCTGGTTTGGGTTGGTGAGTAGCAAATAACTTTTGAATGACCCAGGTAATGGGCAATGACCATCCTCCTACAGGAGATAATCCAAGTATCTTCCCATGACATTGAATGACATTATCATTGCTCAAGCCTCCATTAACAACACTGAGGGTTATCATTTACCAGAAATTGAACTGGGCTAAATACATAAAGCAGTTCAATAGCTTGGGAGTTCTCTACTGAGTAACTTTCTGATTCCACCAAGACTGCTTATTGACTGTCCAAGGGCCTAGGCAGCAAATTCAGGAAACATCATTGCAAGTTCCTATGCAAGCCAAACGCCATTCTGACTTTGAGCATTATTGCTGCTCCTTCACTGTTGCTAGGTCAAAATCCTGGAATTCTCCCTGACAAGATGGTGTTTTGAGGAAGTAGGCCACTGCCACCACCTTTTGCGGGCAGTTGGAAATTGGCAATAAATGCTGACCTAACCAATGATTCCTGCATCCCATAAAGAGTGGATCTGTTTACATCTGAGCAAGTCACATCTATGGTTTTGAACTCAATCCTGAAAGTATCGTCAGGTGTTGTGCAGGATGGGGGAGCAGAATGTACTCTGGGTTAGGTGTGTGATTGAGGGTAAGGAAAGAAAAACAAATGTCAATAATGGCACAAGAACAGTGGTTCACCTGGATGTTGAGCACCCTTTTATGATGGTGCTCTTGATGAGTCTTTGATATCTAAATATGTGCTGCATGTGTTTAGATAAATTTATTATTAGTGACTGACCAAACTAAATATAGTTCATGTTTGTACTTGCTGTGGTGCCCAACTCACTTGTCAGGCTTTGAGACTTGTCTCTTCTTACAATCAGGATCATTCAGAAGTGTCAGCCTGGCTTGTTTTAAATGCCATCAATAACTGCTTCTGTTTAACCTTCAGTTTTGGTGCCATCTGAACTTAATCATTAATGGTAGGGTTTGAAATGAGAGTCTGAAACCTAAGTACTAAATGTCAAAATAAGGACATCAGGTTGTGGCCTTGCCAAGCAGGAATACTAAGTTATACCTCAGATTGTTTTACGCAATTTTGCATTCTTCCATTCTATTCAGACTGGTTCAGTTTTTTTTTGCCTTTATCATTTTAATGCTGGTTTATTTTTCTTTGTTCAGTCATGCTAAGCCAATCTCTGTGCTGTATCTTTACATTCTTTGGTTCAGTCCCCAGTTACTGACTGTTCTGTCCCATGTAGCAGTTCGAACTGAAACAAACTGTACCACGATCCTGCTGACCCATGTACTGAATAACTTGCTTTCTCAGAGACTGTGTTGGTGGTTCATGTGAAAGTAGAAAATAATCTTTTCAATGACATTGCAATCTCTTATAGAGGTCCACCACCATTAGGTAGTTTTTTTATCCTTTTGAGTATGTCTGAGTTTAGTTTATATAGTTTGGATTATATATTTAGGGCAGAAAGATAAGCATCCCTTAAGAATTACTCTTCGGCTTGCTTGCTGTGGAATCCTAGAAGAACTAAGTATTGAGCTTAGTAACATGGAGTAACTGGTCTCAACCTTGAGTTTAAAGTGACCCATGGTTAATGTATAAGTATCAGTGAGGTGTTGTTACAGATATGGATCAAGTATATTAAGTGTATTTGCTGTTCAGATAGAGAGGGACCTTTACATAATTGAGAAAATTGCACTGATGTCTTGGTTCAAGTGAAATTGAATGCTGTTGTGGTTGTGTTCGCTGAGCTGGGAATTTGTGTTGCAGACGTTTTGTCCCCTGTCTAGGTGACATCTTCAGGGCTTGGGAGCCTCCTGTGAAGTGCTTCTGTGATCTTTCCTCCGGCATTTGTAGTGGTTTGTCTCTGCCGCTTCCGGTTGTCAGTTCCAGCTGTCCGTTGCAGTGGTCGGTATATTGGTTCCAGGTCGATGTGCTTGTTTGAATCAGTGGATGAGTGCCATGCCTCTCGGAATTCCCTGGCTGTTCTGTTTTGGCTTGTCCTATAATAGTAGTGTTGTCCTAGTCAAATTCATGTTGCTTGTCAACTGAGTGTGTGGCTACTAAGGATTGCTGGTCGTGTCGTTTTGTGGGTAGCTGGTGTTCATGGATACGGATCGTTAGCTGTCTTCCTGTTTGTCCTATGTAGTGTTTTGTGCAGTCCTTGCATGGGATTTTGTATACTACGTTGGTTTTTGCTCATGCTGGGTATTGGGTCCTTTGTCCTGGTGAGTTGTTGTCTGAGAGTGGCTGTTGGTTTGTGTGCTATTATGAGTGCTAGTGGTGGTAGTAGTCTGGCTGTCAGTTCAGAAATGTTCTTGATGTATGGTAGAGTGGCTAGTCCTTTGGGTTGTGGCATGTCCTCATTCCATTGTCTTTCCCTTAGGCATCTGTTGATGAAATTGCGCGGGTATCTGTTTTTGGCGAATACATTGTATAGGTGTTCTTCTTCCTCTTTGCCGTTCTGGTGTACTGCAGTGTGTTGTGGCCCTTTTGAACAGTGTCTTGATGCAACTTCTTTTGTGTGTTGGGGTGGTTGCTTTTGTAGTTCAGGACTTGGTCTGTGTCTGTGGCTTTCCTGTATACCTTTGTGGTGAATTCTCCGTTCGGTGTTCTCCGTACCATTACGTCTAGGAATGGGAGTTGGTTGTCCTTTTCTTCCTCTAGTGAATCGGATTCCTGTGAGTGTGGCGTTGATGATCCGGTGTGTGTTCTCTATTTCTGTGTTTTTAATGATTACAAGGTGTCGTCCACATCTGACCCAGAGTTTGGGTTGAATTTGCGGTAAGACTGTTTGTTCTAATCTTTGCATTACCACTTCTGCTATGAGTCCAGAGATGGGTGAGCCCATGGGTGTGCTGTTGATTTGTTCATATATTTGGTTGTTGAATGTGAAGTGTTGTGAGGCACAAGTCCAGTAGTTTAAGTATGCCGTCTTTGTTGATAGGTTCAATGTCTTGTTGTCTGTTCTGGATGTCCAGTAGGTTGGCTATTGTTTCTCTGGCTAGGATTTTGTCAATAGAGGTGAACAGTGCTGTTACATCGAATGAGACCATAGTTTCTTCCTTGTCTGTGTATATTTCTGATGTCCAAGAATTCCTGTGTTGACTGTATAGAGTGTCTGGATCTGCTGATCAGGTGTTTCAGTTTCTGTTGTAGTTCTTTAGCCAGTTTGTGTGATGGTGTCCCTGGCAGCGATACGATGGGTCTGAGTGGAACTATGAAAGCAACCACCCCAACACACACAAACGAAGTTGCATCAAGACACTATTCAAAAGGGCCACAACGCACTGCAGCACACCAGAACTGCAAAAAGAGAAAGAAGAACGGATACCCGCACAATTTCATCAACAGATGCCTAAGGGAAAGACAACGGAAAGAGGACATGCCACAACCCAAAGGACTAGCCACTTTACCATTTCTGAACTGACAGCCAGACTACTATGACCACTAGGACTCCTAACAGCACACAAACCAACAGCCGCTCTCAGACAACAACTCACCAGGACAAAGGACCCAATACCCAGCATGAGCAAAACCAGCGTAGTATACAAAATCCCATGCAAGGACTGCACAAAACACTACATAGGACAAACAGGAAGACAGCTAACGATCCACATCCATGAACACCAACTAGCCACGAAACGACACGACCAGCAATTCTTAGTAGCCACACACTCGGATGACAAGCAACATGAGTTTGACTGGGACAACACTACTATTATAGGACAAGCCAAACAGAACAGCCAGGGAATTCCTAGAGGCATAGCACTCATCCACTGATTCAAACAAGCACATCGACCTGGACCCAATATACCGGCCACTGCAGCGGACTGCTGGAACTGACAACCGGAAGCGGCAGATTCAAGCCACTACAAATGCCGGAGGAAAGATCACAGAAGTATTTCACAGGAGGCTCCCAAGCACTGAGCATGTTACCTAGACAGGGGACAAAATGTCTGCAATACAAATTCCCAGCTCAGCGAACAGAATCATGAGAAATTAAAAATATGAATTGCATTTACTGTGTCCTTGTGACACTATTGGATTGTAAAGTTGTGAATGATCTTTTTAAGTTAGGAAAACTTACTGTTGTCTGTTCTGGTTCTAATCCTGTATTGGTGGTTTTTAAAGATATATAATTAATAATGGTTAGAGATAAATTGAAGTATTGCTCTTCTTTTGAGATGAGCTCTAGGCTTTCAGGCTTGATGGAGAGAAAAGCAGTACTCACAATCACCTAAACTTTGACAGTGGGGTTTTTAGTAATGTGAGCCTGGCTGAATATCTGTCAAACTCCAAGTTGTTTTAGAAAGTGCTAGTAACTAATTGATCACAAATAGCAAGCAATGGCAACTCATTATTCAACTATTAACATAACATTGTGTTGCTTCCCAGCTGTTCTCAAGATCACATGAATGTTTTTTTTTCAGAGCAATGCCAAGGTAGCAGTATTAGGAGCCTCAGGTGGCATTGGACAGCCACTTTCTCTGCTGCTGAAGAACAGCCCTCTTGTGAGTGACCTCTCTCTCTATGATATTGCGCATACGCCTGGTGTTGCAGCTGATCTCAGTCACATTGAGACTAGAGCAAAGGTTACTGGTGAGTATGTATTAACATAATGTAACTCCTGTCACGTATGTGTAAATTAATTGAATATTTTAATAGCTTTGAACATTAACCTTAGGTGTATTTCTATACAGCAAATCTTAGTTTAAGTGGCCTTAATAAAACAGTTTACAAAAGTTGAATAACTTGAGGAAAATGAGCTTGGTGCAAATGAATTCAAGACCTGCTCTATAGGTTGGATTACAAAATCTTGGCAGTCTCTCTGATGTAAGTATGTTTAGCTCTGCACGATGAAGGGCTCACTGAAGTGATGCTTATCCGTAGGTTACTTGGGTGCCGAACAGCTGCCTGATGCCTTGAAAGGAAGTGAGCTGGTGGTCATTCCTGCTGGAGTACCTCGGAAACCAGGTAGGTACTTAAATGTTGAGGGATGATACTTTGCTCACTGAGCTGCCAGTCTTGCTCAGTTGAGTTTTACAGCTCTTTAAACTGATGATTATTGCAATGTATTTACTAAGGTGATATTGTTATTCCTTCCACTAAAGCAATGAAAGCTTGAATGGGGTTCTCACCACACTAACTGGATGATAACCAACACCAATTGACTACGTAGTTTAGGTTGTGCAGTGTATGAAAGCAAAATTAATCTGGCAAAATGCATGATTGAGCTTAACATGTAGTCTGTTGAAGAAAACTGGTTGACACAGGTGATAAGATAACTACCAAAAACTGGCAGCTACCAGACCTCAGGCTCTGGTCAGTCAGATCAGACTGAAGATAAATTGTCCGCAAATATTTGTCTCCTTTTTGAGGAGTCCTGATGCACATTATATCTGTGTTATCTCAGAATTGCTAATGCAGTGTACACCTGACAGCCTGGCATAAAATACAGTATGACACTATCATTTAGAGGTAACTAAGACTACAGCCTTTCAATTGGAGGTTTGTTTCAGATTAAAGATATCTGTAAGCTTGTGTTTTGTGATGCTTATCTTGGAGTCTACAAACAAATCACTATTCTCCCTCCAACAATGAAGAGTTTCAACCCTTAGGGGAATCCACAAGCCCTGGGAATTTCAGGTGTAGTGATTTCAGAAAAGATTGTAAATGGCTATCCCACAAAGACGAAGGCCATCTACTACAATTTATGATTTAAATTTACCCCGTATGGAATATTAAGGTATTATTGATGTAGATTTACAATCTATAGAAGTATTAGTGCATATCAATTGTGTTTCAGGCTCTTGTGAAATACTTTCTTATAACTAACACTTCACTGAAGTATCACTCCTGATGCCCTTGTATTCTAGAGTACAGTGTCCTTGTTGAACAATATAACTAAGGTTTCCCATAGAAGGTAGTGATTTATCCACCTTCTGTGAAGTGAAGTTTTTAAGTCACCTAATGTATAATTTCTCCAGTGTGGAACCGAAGTCAGCTGAAGAATGTTTGCTTCTCCAGCATGTAGTAAGAAAATCTTAATATGACAAAGTTGAATTACCTTAAACAAACTAAGCAATTAGAAATGTAGCTTCTAAAATTTAAATGTCAAATCACCTAATTTACCATGGAACCCACCATATCAAAGTATTTAGTAATTGAATTTCTTGAAGATTAAGCCAAGTGTATAAATTGTCAATCTACTGACAGTGAATCAGTGAAAATATATTTTATGATCCTAGCTGGCAATGGCATTGTTCAAGTCAGATTTCTGGGTTAAACCTAACTTGGTTAACCATAAGTTTTTTTTTTTTAAATTCGTTTCCCATGGTGGTCAGTCATTGAACATACTCCTAAGAGGCTTCTAATGTGTCTTCAGCTGAACACAAGTAGTTTTATATTTTCTTATTAAACAATTCACAGTTTATAAAACAACTAACAGAGAAACAGCAATTTTACAAGGGAGAGGAGCAACAAAGCCAGGCCCCAAACCCTACCGTTTAACCAGTTTTCAGGGAAATGAGGATCCTCAAATCCCAAGGTGAAACATGGCAAGCGCCTTCTGTGGTGACGCAGATTTGAGCCAAGGTTGCTGCGGCAACAATGGAGTACGGACCACTGTACGATCACGGCACCCACGTAGACGCACAAGTAGCTTGTATGAAGAATTGCTAAAACAGCTTAAGGTTTTTTTTCCATCTCTGACATAGTCTGTCAGAAATTAACCTGCCCTTCCATTGATATGGATCTTCTGAACTTCAGCCTGCTCCTGTGCTGCTCTAGATAATGAAAATTCAGTTTAGTAAACTCTTCAGCAATTATTTCACTAGCCCAGCTTCTGTAATCTTTTAGCTTTAGCCACATGGTATTTTAGAAATGCTGTTTTGACTTGCTACTAGTGTGTTTTGTTAAGGGTCCGAAACAAACTTCAGAGATAAGCTCCCAAACAATAATATTGTCAACTTCCGTCGCACTTATTTTTAGTAATTCTAATAGGAAGTCAACCCAGCAGCACCTGTTAATTGTTTCTCATTTGAAATTTTGTTCTGTGTGCTATTAGCTAGGTTTGTGTTGTTTATTCTTAATGAAGTTACATTGAATATGTTTCAATGAAACCTAGTCAGGCTTAGCATTGTACTGAAATCCAAGTTAAGGTGGGGAGAGATGCTGTACTTTGACAAAGCGAAAAGATTGCTTTATTTTAAAAAAAAACTTTTTTTTCTGCTAGAGCTTATATATAATTAGCAAAATATCGCTTCAAACCCAGAGAACCTTTTATCACATTTAAAGGTTTATTTAGTTATTTCAAAGTGCATTGTTTTTACAAAATGAGTACTACTTGGTTTAAACACAATTGTTAACATTTGTCAGTACAGTCTTTTGGCTGTTAAATAGATTTTACAGTTTCTCACTAATTGAGTTGTACGTGTGCACTTTGCATAGCTGAAGTTTGGGGAGATAGCTCTCCAGCTTTGTGAGGGTTAAATAAATTCATAAAGTCATAGTCATAGATGTACAGCATGGAAACAGACCCTTCGGTCCAACCTGTCCAGGCCGACCAGATATCCCAACCCAATCTAGTCCCACCTGCCAGCACCCGGCTCATATCCCTCCAAACCCTTCCTATTCATATACCCATCCAAATGCCTCTTAAATGTTGCAATTGTACCAGCCTCCTCCACATCCTGTGGCAGCTCATTCCATACACGTACCGTCTGCATGAAAAAGTTGCCCTTTAGGTCTCTTTTTTATATATATATTTTTTTTCCCCTCACCCTAAACCTATGCCCTCTAGTTCTGGACTCCCTGACCCCAGGGACAAGGCTTTGTCTATTTATCCTATCCATGCCCTTCATAATTTTGTAAACCTCTATAAGGTCACCCCTCAGCCTCTGACGCTCTAGGGAAAACAGCCTGGTCAGCCTCTCCCTGTAGCTCAGATCCTCCAACCCTGGCAACATTGTAAATCTTTTCTGAACCCTTTCAAGTTTCACAACATCTTTCCGATAGGAAGGAGACCAGAATTGCACACAATATTCCAACAGTGGCCGAACCAATGTCCTGTACAACCGCAACATGACCTCCCAACTCCTGTACTCCATACTCTGACCAATAAAGGAAAGCATACCAAACACCACCTTCACTATCTACCTGCGAGTCCACTTTCAAGGAGCTATGAACCTGCACTCCAAGGTCTTTGTTCAGCAACACTCCCTAGGACCTTACCATTGTGTATAAGTCTACTCAGATTTGCTTTCCCAAAATGCAGCACCTAGCATTTATCTGAATTAAACTCTTATCTGCCACTTCTCAGCCCATTGGCCCATCTGGTCCAGATCCTGTTGTAATCTGAGGTAATCCTCTTCGCTGACCACTACACCTCCAATTTTGGTGTCATCTGCAAACTTACTAACTGTACCTCTTATGCTCGCATCCAAATCATTTATGTAAATGACAAAAAGTAGAGGACCCAGCACTGATCCTTGTGGCACTCCACTGGTCACAGGCCTCCAGTCTGAAAAACAACCCTCCACCACCACCACCCTCTGTCTTCTATCTTTTCAGCCAGTTCTGTATCCAAATGGCTAGTTCTCCCTGTATTCCATGAGATCTAACCTTGCTAATCAGTCTCCCATGGAGAACCTTGTTGAACGCTTTACTGAAGTCCATATAGATCACGTCTACTGCTCTACCCTCATCAATCTTTTGTTACTTCAAAACACTCAATCAAGGTTGAGAGACACTATTTCCCATGCACAAAGCCATGTTGACTATCCCAAATCAGTCCTTGCCTTTCCAAATACATGTACATCCTGTCCCTCAGGATTTCCTCCAACAACTTGCCCAACACTGAGGTCAGGTTCACTGGTCTGTAGTTTCCTGGCTTGTCTTTAACGCCCTTCTTAAACAGTGGTACCACGTTTGCCAACCTCCAGTCTTCCGGCACCTCACCTGTAACTATTGATACAAATATCTCAGCAAGAGGCCGAGCAATCACTTCTCTAGCTTCCCAGAGTTCTCGGGTACACCTGATCAGGTCCTGGTATTTATCCACTTTTAACCGTTTCAAGACATCCAGCACTTCCTCCTCCTGTAATCTGACATTTTGCAAGATGTCACCATCTATTTCCCTACAGTCTATATCTTCCACATGCTTTTCCACAGTAAATACTGATGCAAAATATTCATTTAGTATCTCCCTCATTTTCTGTGGCTCCACACAAAGGCCGCCTTGCTGAGTTTTGAGGGGCCCTATTCTCTCCCTAGTTACCCTTTTGTCCTTAATATATTTGTAAACAAACTTTGGATTCTCCTTTAATTCTATTTGCCAAAGCTATCCTCATGTCCCCGTTTTGCCCTCCTGATTTCCCTCTTAAGTATACTCCTACTTTCTTTATACTCTTCAAGGATTCACTCGATCTATCCTGTCTGTACCTGACATATGCTTCTTTCTTTTTCTTAACCAAACCCTCTTTCTTTAGTCATCCAGCCTTCCCTTTCACCCTGACCGGAATATACCATTCTTGCTCCTTCACAATCTACAGCCCCAGAAAATAACCGTGTTATTCCTCTGCAAATACTGCCCCAGGTTATATTAATAGCTATGACTTTTATGTTTTAAGTTTAATCAAGAAAGAATCCACTATACTCACTACTGAAGCCTTTCTCTTGGACAGACTTAAAACAACAATTAACTTCTGATTTTCTGTGCTGAGAACTTCGCCCAACAGTTCCTCCCAGATTAGTTGTGCATTTCACTTTGTTAATTTCCCCAGATCCCAGATGCACTCCGAAGACCAGCAATACACGAATTCAAACAGCAAAGGCGGTAACTGCTCCCTCTTCTCCCCTCCTCCTCCTCTTCCTCCCCCCCCCCCCCCAACACCTAAAATACCTCAAAAAAAAAAAGGAGCAGCTCTTACAGCCAGAAATCTTTCCTGTCCTCCATCTTGGATTACCCAGAATCCAATCAAAGAAGGTTATCATTGAGCAAATTATAGATTGTGTAGAGAATTGGTGGTAGGATTGTTAATTATTCCTAACCTTGCATAAACTTTTAGGTGACAAATATCCAAATTGCTTTAATTGCAGGCATGACTCGAGATGATCTGTTCAATACTAATGCTACAATAGTTGCAGTTTTAACAGAAGTTTGTGCTCAGACTTGTCCAGAGGCCATGATCTGTATCATCTCCAACCCTGTAAGTTTTCACTGTGCCATTGCTAGATCTGTATTTGACATTATAATTTGACTGTTGTGGTTGACTCTTCCCAGAAATGAATTGCACAAAATTGAATTGTTCTTGGTTTCAGTGATAAGTTAATGTTCTGGGGTTTTAAAGTCTCCTAAAATCAGGTCTCGCATTCACACTCTCGCCACTGATCTAAATTTTTGTATCTTTTGAGAGTGATAGTTTCCAATTAGAGTATATTCCGAAAAACACTTCTTCCAGACAGCAGTGAGACTCGGTGCTGGTAAATTCTCCAGTGGCCTAATCAGGTTTGACTTGAGTATAATGTTTAGCTTTATTAATCAAGACTGAAGGAAAACATTGATTCAGTCAATGCTTTACCTTTGAGAGAAGGCTAAAAATTGGGAATTATTGGCTTTGAAAGTAAGTAACTGAGCTGAAGCATTACCACTTATAGAGTGTGCACTTCTAAATGGGAGTAATAATTTTTTGAGGTTTGTAGGGAGACTAAAACAAGGACTTAATGTTTCTGGTGATTGGGTCATTGGTTACTGCTGGGTAAGTAATTCTTCAGAAGTTTTCTCGTCAAGGTAGAGGTGGGAAAAATATTGAACTCCAAATAGGAGGGAATAGGTCTGTCGCATGCTGTCTCGCGCACTTTTTTTCTACCCCTCCCTCCACTCTGAGTACATGATCTAAGTTGGCTGAATGTCCCTGCCCCCATCCACTGTAAATATTGAGTCCTGCTTTCTCTGTATAGAGTATGTTCACTGGCAATAATTTTAAGTTACGGCACAGTTCTCTTGCTCTAGTCAACTGAGAAAAATCCCAGTTTTTTTTTTAATATCCTCACTGGGAGGAGGCACTTTCTGTCTGATAATTAAGTGTATTTACTTAAAGCTCTGTACAGATAATAATATTATATAGAAACAATGTTGTGGGGACTTGTAATGAATGCCACTTATATTCTGACTTTGGAAATGCTGTAATTTATTTTTGACCTTCCTAGTGTTAAGACAGACCCTGTTTCATTTTACAAGGTGAACTCCACCATACCAATCACATCAGAAGTTTTCAAGAAACTTGGAGTCTACAACCCAAACAAAATCTTTGGCGTGACAACACTGGATGTGGTCAGAGCCAACACATTTATTGGTGAACTGAAGGTAAGCATGGGAAGAGTAGTGTTTCGTGTGCCAACCAGATACATTGTATCTCAAGTACATCATGGTAATAGAATGCAGAGTATAGTGTTACTCTTACAGAGCAGGTGCAGAGAAAAATCGACTGTAATATGAGCGGTTCGTTTGTAAGTCTGATAACAGCGAGGAATAAGTTGTCTTACAATCTGTTGGTACCTGCTTTCAAACTTGGGTGTCTTCTGCCCGATGGAAGGAGGTGGAAGAGAGTATAATGGGGGTGGGAGAGCTTTTAATTATGTCGACTGGTTTATCGGAGGCAGCAGGAAGTGTAGACTGAGTCAGTCGAAGACTGGTTTTCGTGATTGACTGGACTGCATTCCCAATTCTCTAATTTCTTGTGGTTTTGGGAAAAGCAGTTGCCATACCAAGCTGTGATGCATCCGGATAGAATGCTTTCAGTGGTGCATCTATAAAAATTGAGTCATTGTGGACGTGCCAAATTTCCTTAGCCTCCTGAGGGAGTAGAGGCAATGGTGCGCTTTCTTGACTGTAACATTACCAGGATGGATTGTTGGTGAGATTTGCTTCTAGAAACTTTAAGCTCTTTACCACCTCTACCTCAGCACCATTGATACAGATGCCTGTGTTCTCCACTCTGCTTCCTGAAGTTGATGAGCAGCTGCAACATTTTGCTGACATTGAATAGGGTAGACTGTTTTGGGATGCAATAGGTTGGGGGGGGTGGCAAAAAGGACACTTACTTGATTTCCTTTTTTGAATCTTGTCCGATGTTATGACAAACCTCTGGCACAGGTGAAGCTCAAACCTGGGTCTGCTGGCTCAGAGGTAGGGACATTACCATTATGCCTTATGATTCTGTAGTTTGCTCCACATGTATGGGACAACGTTTTGTTTTAAAGGTCTCCTAAAATCAGGTTACTTGACTTAATTATAGTCTTTTGACTTGGGACAATGCCATGTTTGTGTATTTCATGCCTTGTACCTTTTCTCCTTTGAGAAAAGATGTTGAAACCAAGGTCCAGAGCATTTTGACAAGAAACAGCATTAAGTAGGGTTAGCCAGGGTGGTCACCTGCCTTAAGGTGCATTACTGAAAGCTAGGTGTCATGATCATTCTAGAGCAATATGCCTGTCACACTTTTTTTTTTAAAATTTAAACTTCCAAATGCAAGTCATTGTAATTGCCAAATAACTAACTGTTTCTGAATTTTGATTTGAAACTCTGGATGCTAAATGATTCTTTTGCTGTAGTAACCTGTTTGTTTAACTCTATTACTTCATGCTTTTCCCACATTAATTGAGCTTCCTATGTTTTCAGGGCCTTGACCCAGCTCGTGTGTCTGTCCCAGTGGTTGGAGGCCATGCTGGTAAGACCATCATTCCCCTGATCTCTCAGGTAAGGATGCTAGAAGTTTGTCAAACCGAGATGACTGCCAACTGTCTGGTATCAAAATCTTTTCAATACAGCAAATAAGTCTGAAATATACCACTGTTAGATGCTATGAATAGTTATAGTTTCTTGAGGATTGGATTGAACTAGCAGTAAAATAATTTTCAACAGCCACTTTTAAATTTTATTGAGAATGCTGAAGTACTGAATTTGTGGTCCTTGAAGTGTAGCTGGAAAAGTGCAACAGGTCAGGCAGCCCTTCTTCAGGAAGGGCTCATGCCTGAAACATCGATTCTCCTGCTCCTTGGATGCTGCCTGACCTGGGCTTTTCCAGCAACACATTTTCAGCTCTGATCTCCAGCATCTGCAGTCCTCACTTTCCTTTGTCCTTGAAGTGTAGAATAGGAAAGCTAAAATAAAAAGTATGGAGGTGTTAAATATATTGAGCATGCTTTGCCTTGCTTTTAATAAGGACAGAATACACTACACTCCCACTTTCTGCATATCATTCACTCCATTTTTATACAGAACTGGCTCAAAGGTAGAAGAGGGTGGTGGTAGAGGGTTGTTTTTCAGACTGGAGGCCTGTGACCAATATAGTGCCACAGGGATCGGTGCTGGGTCCTCTACCTTTTGTGATTTACATAAATAACTTGTATGTGAGCATAAGAGGTACAGTTAGTAAGTTTGCTGATGACGCCAAAATTGGAGGTGTAGTGGACAGCGAAGAAGGTTACCTCAGATTACAGCAGGATCTTGATCAGATGGGCCAATGGGCTGAGAAGTGGCAGATGGAGTTTAATTCAGATAAATGAGAGGTGCTGCATTTTGGGAAAGCAAATCTGAGTAGGATTTATACACTTAATGATAAGGTCCTAGGGCGTGTTGCTGAACAAAGAGACCTTGGAGTGCAGGTTCTTAGCTCCTTAAAAGTGGGCTGGCAGGTAGATAGGATAGTGAAGGCGGCGTTTGGTATGCTGTCCTTTCTTGGTCAGAGTATTGAGTACAGGAGTTGGGAGGTCATGTTGTGGCTGTACAGGACATTGGTTCGGCCACTGTTGAAATATTGCATACAATTCTGGTCTTCCTATCGGAAAGATGTTGTGAAACTTGAAAGGGTTCAGCAAAGAAGATTTACAAAGATGTTGCTAGGTTGGAGGATTTGAGCTATAGGGAGAGGCTGAACAGGCTCGGAGTGTCGGAGGCTGAGGGGTGACCTTCTAGAGGTTTACAAAATTGAGGGGCATGGATAGGATAAATAGACAAAGTATTTTCCCTGGGGTCGGGGAGTCCAGAACTAGGGGGCATAGGTTTACGGTGAGAGGGGAAAGATATAAAAGACTTATGGGGCAACTTTTTCACGCAGAGGGTGGTACGTGTATGGAATGAGCTGCCAGAGGATGTGGTGGATGGTACAATTCAACATTTAAAAGGCATTTGGATGGGTATATGAATAGGAAGGGTTTGGAGGGATATGGGCCAGGTGCTGGCAGGTGGGACTAGATTGGGTTGGGATATCTGGTCGGCATGGATGGGTTGGACTGAAGGGCCTGTTTCCATGCTGTACATCTCTATCACTCTATAACCACTGAATTGTTTCAAGGTCTGTCATTCCACATTCAATTTGAATCAATCTTCTTGACCTTCATAGCTGGAGGGAAGTTGTTCTGCATCAACTCTCTATTCTTCCCATTATTACAAATAACTGTCAGGATTTTAGTCTGTCACTTCAAAATATGTAGCCCAGTTACTCTGTCAGAAAAAAATGTTTTGCATAATGACTTGGCTCTGAAGCCGGTATATACTAATCTTAAAATTGGTATCCGAAGCTAGTGCTCGTGTCGAATCAGCAGTGGTCGCTGGATAAGCTGGAGGTGGACTAAAATCTGTCTTTGACCTCGGCGCAAACACACAGGCTTCACTGTGTTTAAAAGCATATTTCATGAATCTGAATTAGTTTCTACATGATCAACAAGCTCTTCAATTTTATGAAAGAATTGGTATTCTGTGAATAGGCATTGAGCAGTTGAGTACAGTGTTTGACTCCATTTTGTTTTGATTCTAGTGCAATCCTAAAGTGGAATTTCCCCAGGACCAACTGGAGGCCCTAACAGGCAGAATCCAGGAGGCTGGTACGGAGGTGGTTAAAGCCAAGGCTGGAGCAGGTTTGTGCAAGATTTCAAGCCACTTGTCCAGACATGGACCAGTGTCAGTCCTGTTAGTCATTTCCCCCTGTTGCAGGAGTTGATTCATGGTTTCTCAAATTAACTGTTCTAGTATAAACTGTCTTCTATTTGCCATTCTATTCATTGCAACAGCATTGCATCCACAAATGGATTTGTGCATGGCACATACCTGCTGAAAATTTAATTTGGTATTTGTGCTATATAGACATTGATTCAATAATTTAGACTTCATTGTTTGGAAACACTGGTTAATATAAATACATGTTGCGTTCAAGCAGGATTAAACCATTTTTGGTATAACTCTGGAGAACAAAGATAAAAGATTTAATTTAGATTCTCTACCAGCTGCAGCTCTTTGCCCTCTGCTCCAACAGGTGTGAAAAGTTCAGCTCAGTCAATAACACTGCAACCTCTTGAGCTTCCGCAGCTGCTGTCTTCTGAGTATTACTTGGGAAGTGAAGTCTTGCACAATGTGGCCAACATATTGTCCCTCATGACCTTGTATAATAAACTTAAAAAGGAGCAGGAATAAACCATTTGGCCCATGACGTCTGCTGACTTATTCAGTAAGATAATGGCTGATCTGGTTCTGGGCTTAATTCCACTATTCAACCTGTTTTTTTTTTTAAAGGCCTCACCTGTAATTTGAAGTAGTGACCTTTCATGCAATGGCAAAGTGAGTCCCTAAGTAAGGGCCATACTCTTGAACTAATGAATTACGTCAGGTGTAAGACAGATTTTCTTCAGAATTTTAGTTTTCTTTAGTTTTATCAAGTGCTTTTGTACAGTAATTTTTCATTGACTTTTATACTCCATACCTGAGGGCTGATTTGTATTTTGTTTTGGTTTAGATTTGTTTCCCTACAGTGTGGAATTAGGCCATTTGGCCTAACACTGACCCTCCTGAAGAGTAACCCACCTAGACCCATTCTGCTACATTTACCCCTAACTAATGCACTAACTCTATGGGCAACCTAGCATGGCCAATTCATCTAACCTGCCCATCCTTAGAATGGGAGGAAACCAGAGCACCCAGAGGAAACCCATACAGACACTGGGAGAATGTGCAAACTCCGCACACAGTTGCCCGAGGCAGGAATTGAACTCGGGTCCCTGGGGGTGCTGTGAGGCAGCAGTGCTAACCACTGAGTCACCATCCTGCTCCTTCAGTGCATGATAAAATGGTGGCTTATACTGCAGATTTGAAGGTCAGTTTTTGTATCTCCTGTGTAACATTTAGGTTCTGCCACCCTGTCCATGGCTTACGCCGGCGCCAGATTTGTCTTTTCTCTTTTGGATGCTATGAATGGTAAAGAAGGAGTGGTGGAATGTGCATTTGTCAGATCTGAAGAAACTGAATCGCCGTATTTCTCTACACCTCTGCTGCTCGGGGTGAGTTTGAGTATTGTTTAGATTGGTCAGACTTTTCAGCTTTTAAATAATAAGTAGCCACCTTCCACTCTGCAAAACTTGGTCTCTTAAATCAGCTGTCTTTTTCCAGAATTATTGCATTTAGAATCAAAATGGCAGAAGTCTGCTTGCTGCCTCTTTTCTTTGTATGACCTCAGTGGTCCAAAGGAGTGAAGAAGACATTCCACTGTCAAAATTGATTACTGGTCACTGTTGTCTTCAGTCCTGAGTTAATGGGGATGTTCTGCATGAAGACCCCTGAAGGCTGCCTTTGAGTGTTTTAAGGTGGTGAGCATAGTGCATACCCACCTACACCCTATGTGCTTTTGACATGATCCAGACTGAGAGACTTGGTAGTGTATGGTGAACTACTTGACTTTGGAAGCACCCCACCTGAGTTCACTACTGCCATCGATGCCTTTTGTGTACACCTTTTCCAGAAGGCATCAGGTTAGTAATCATGAGACTTATTATTTTCTATCTCACCACCAGGGGCCCACCTCAGCCAACTGTAGAGCATTCACTTATTTTAGCTATGATCAACTAACTTGGCACAGAGCTGGAAATAGATCTGAGATTTTCCTGATTTTTTTGTTTTACACCTCAGTGCAACATTGTATGACTCATTTGTAAAGTCTGTCACTAGTAATCTTGTCAGCTAGAATACATCATATCCTTCCTAGACATCTATTTTAAAATGTTTTCTAACTGTGTTTAATTTTTATTCCAGAAAAATGGGATTGAAAAGAATCTTGGACTAGGGAAGCTATCTGCTTTTGAAGAGAAGCTTGTAGCTGAAGCTATGAGTGAACTGAAGGGCTCTATAAAGAAAGGAGAGGACTTTGTGAAGAACAGGAAATAGATGAATGTTTGCATCAATGTACAGAACAGGAGAACTCCAACCTGTTGCAAACATGCCAAGACAAGTGGCACTGGTCACTGCTGTATGTCTGTCTGTTTGCTAGCAGTTTTTAAATCTCAGTTTGCCATGAGAGATCTCTAAATTTAATTAAATTACTAGCACCATTTCTCAACATTGTGTGCAGTTTTTATTTCTTCCAATGAAGATCAGTCAATCTTATGTGTATTGCATTTTAAAGACTTGTGTGAGCAACAGAACACCTACAGCTTGACCTAAATGTAAGTGTGTTTTGTGATTGGAAAGATCTTGCCTGACAAGATTTCCAAACCTGGAATAAATGAAATTTGAATGCTGAGTTCTGAGCTTATTCTTGCACCTTGAAATGCTTTTTATACATTAAATGCAAATATCAATCACTTGTGCTAAGTAAGCCGTAGTCATGTGTTCTTGATAAAGGTCTGATAGTTTATTTTTCTGGACCTACTCCATACATTTTTAGATGGTAAAAACAGTTAAACACCATAGGAAGAAACTGATTAGTACGGAGAGATTATTACAGGATGACATTACAAATACTATATTACCAGGGTTTTGTCTATTCTTCCTTTTTGGAAGAGTCCTTGTAACTAGTTTTCAGCCATCACTAATCACTTTTTATTCATAGGGTGAGGGCATTATTGAATGGGCATTTGCCCAACCCCTAATGTGCCTAGAGGGCAGTTAAGAGTCAACTATGTTGCTGGTAACAGGTAAGGATGGTAGTTGCTTTTCCTAAAGGACATTAGTAAACCAGATAGGTTTTTTGGCAATCTGCAGTGATTTGTAGTCAGCATTAGACTCTTAATTCCAGATTTTCATTGAATTCAAATTTTGTCATTTGCTTTGGCATGATTGAGCCCAGGTCCTCAGAACATTACCTGTGTCTCTGGATTAACAGTGCAGCAATAATACCATGAGCCAGTTGTCTCCCCAATTCTTCCTGAAAGTGTCTTTGAACTGATTTTTGTGGATTCAATGCCTTTATTTCTGGACAACTTTTCATCTGCATAATTTGACAGCCTGTATTTTAGCTTCTGGTCAGGTGCACACCTTTTTCAGTATTTTCAGAATCCAGCTAGTTTATCTCCTCTTCCTCCCTACATAGATATTGACAGAGTAGTTGCCTGGGATGTTTCACTAGACATCCCTGCAGCCTTGATTAAGTATCCAATGTTTGTAAGTCTTAATGCTTTGCAAATATTATGGTTAGCTTATGGTGTTCACGTAAGTAACACTGGCAAACCGCTTTTATTGCCAGGGTTAGTTAAGTGTGTACTCAGACAAGCCAAAATTAGAAGTGTAAATAGCAATTTTTAAAATTGAGACCCTTTTGCTTGGCCTGTAACTACTGCATGGTAGTGAACATAGAAGGGACATGAGAATGGCTGAATTTAGATGTTAAGAAGCAATTTTTGATGACCTCATTGTTTAGGAAGGGTAGACTGTGGGGAAATTAGACAGGAGTACTTTGCCAAATTCCAGTCCAGCGGTAATGGGAGGGTGTCAGCAGTAAATGAGATGGAGTTAGGCTATATACTATTACAGAGGTGGAAATAAACAGTTTGAAGTGATGGCATATCAGCTCAGAGGCTCATCACTTGGATCAAATATGGCAGATTGCCAATTTTGCATCCTTCTCGGGGAGAAAATTCTAATCCTCAATTAATGAATCGAACTTGGAGCAGGGACTGAGAGCAATGGCTTCAGTCCTTCCAATGTTTAACTTGGAGAAACTTTGCTGATTCTGTGTTGGATATTCAATAAGCAGTCTGCTAGTTAGTGCCACTGGAGGATTTGAGAGAAGTGGTTCATCAGAACTGGATGCTCTCAATTTGAGAGAAAACACACTTTGTACGTTGGCACTGAGAGGCAGCAAGTAAATGAGACAAAGGGGACATCTCTGATCACCAGGGGTATTGATACAAAAGCAGAATAACCTGTCTCTGGCAGTGATAAGCTATGAACAGATGAAGGCAGTAGTGTCCAGCTGGATGAGGAAGATAGAATGGTGTGATTCAGTATGTCAAAAACAGTAGACCTGTACAGAGGGATGATGAAACATTCATCTTTGCAGTCAGATTTGTGAACATGAGTTGGTTTGGTCATGTGGCATGGCAGGAACCTGATGAGAGGGATTGAAGTGTAGGAAATAGTATTATAACGGAGGTTGGAGGGGTGCAACAATCCCAAGTTTCACTCCTGTTTGATCAGAACAAATTTTAAAATTTTAGCAGGGTGGTGACATGTCCAATTGTACACTCTCCTGCTCCTCTGCTGCTTGATCTGCTGTGCTTTATCTAACTCAGTATTATTGATTCTGACTTTCCAGCATCTGCAGTCTGTCCTATCTCCAGGTTTTAGACTATGCTTGCCTTAGTATTGGAGACATGTGAGCCAGGTTTCTTTAGTGAACAAAGGATTTCAGAAAACTTTCTCAAACATGCAGATTACTGACCAAAGATTAAGTCTAACATACCAAACTTAGCAAATGAGGCAAATATGCCTAACAACAAAATGGTGAATACCCCAAAGAACACACGCAACACCATTTCTGATCAGTGTGGATTCCATGGATTTTGCAACAAAGTTCACCCATTGCCTAGACAGAAGTGACCAAGTATGTTATCAAATCTCATTAAAGCTTTTCAAGGGATAGTTCTCAATTAGCATTGATGATACTTTAAAGAGCTGCTGTCATGAACTCTGTGATTGTTCATATTCTGAGTTTACCTTGGGATTCTACTGTTCTGATTTTGGAAACTGCACTGAAATGTTTACTGAACTGGTTGAACCTAGTGCACACTGCTTCTGAGCCCTTATTCAAACTGAACAGTGTTATCCAATTGCTCTTGACTTCTCATTGACCCCCATCTATGCAGAACTGGTGTAGTTCAATTGTTTTCTAACAAGTCTTTTTCTGCATAGGGCCTGCTTCTGTTCCTGTGTCTCTTCTTACTGTGACTCTGGAACTTTGTCTGGATTGCATTAACTGATCAAGGGTTGATATAGAAGTGCTGGTGTGGACAAAGTCAAAAGTCATCTGACACGAGGTTATGTCCAACAGGTTTATTTGAAATTGCGAGCTTTCAGAGTGCTGCTCCTTCATCGGGTGAAATAACACTGCGTCTGACAAAACAGCAGCGCTCCGAAAACTTGTAATTTCAAATAAACATGTTGGGCTTTCACCTGCTGTGTGACTTCAGATCAAAGATTTTTTTTTAAAAGAGAAGAATAATATCAGATTTAAAGGAGAGTAATATTTGCTGAAAAGACATCAGTTTTCAACTCTGGAGAGAATGGGTAGGGATGGGGTTGGAGTGGATGTTGGACAATCTGCAGTTCATTGACAAAGTCCAAGAGTTATTTGTCATTCACTTCATGTGCATATCACCATTTATAACTACCCTCTGTGGAATGTTAAAAAGGTTGTTTTTTTTTTCTGTCCTTGCATCACAAGGAAATAGAATCCTAATAATATGGATTATTGTACCTTCATGTGGTAATTCATCTAAATGGGATTCCCTTTCCTCATTCTTGGTGGCATTTATTTTCCCTACACAGGTTTTCACTTAGCAGCTCTGTTGTCAAAAATGTGTACAGAACTATATCCCACCACTACAATTTCCTTAAATGTGCCTCAGCCAAACCTGTCATTGACTTCTCCTGAATGGCCTGGGGGAAGCAAGGAAAATCTCAAGATTATGAAGAAAATGATGTGCAACCAAAGAAGATGATATCTCAATTTATTACATTAAATTAGGACTTGTGGAATCGGTTGTCATAAGATTGGGGGAGCAAGCTGTAAGAATTAATGGGCTTTTTTTAAAAGTGATGAGCAATAATTGAATCTCAAATATTTTACAATCTAAGTAAAGATAAAAGGGGAGTTGAGTACAATGCATTCAGATTTGCTGACAATGGGAAGTTAGGAATGCAATCTAAAGAGTCGAGGAACAACTGCACATCTATAAATATTTGTAGCTATTTGAATGAAGAAATTAGATAATGGGCTTATAACGTGAAGAATTGTGATGCTTTCTGTTTTGGCGGAAAAGGTAGAAAAACAGATATTTTAAATATGTCAAGACTATGAAATGTTAGTTTTGTGAGGGCCCTGTATGAGGTTGTACATGTATCACAAATTTTACATGCTGGTAGAGCAGAACAATCATATGTTAGCTTTTATTACAAAGAGGTTAGAGTATAAGTGAAAATAATTTGTGTTGCAGTTGTATAAGGATTTGGTAAGATGAGTCCTCCAATACTGTGCAAGGTTTTGGTCCTTTATCTGAGAATATGCTTGCAAAGGGAATTCGACGAAGGTCATAAAACTGATTCGTGGGATGAGGAGAAATTGACCGGATTAGCCATAGAGTTGAATTAAAAAGAATGCCTATCTCAAAAGAGCTCTCAGTACTTTGATGTGAAGTATTTTCAAAATAGCAAGTTCCATGAGGTGAAAATCTGATTTTCTGATGTTTTAACACTTAAACTCCTATTTATTCTGCCTGAAGTGTTGATTGTAGCATTCTGTTTTTAATTTCATTATTAAATTATCTTTAACAATTCAATAAAACACAGGACAACTTAATCGCTAATGTTTGTAAAATTATCTAATTTTCAGATGTCCCTTCTATGTTAGAAACTCTTTTCAAATATTGTAAATGTTAGTTATAGAAACAAAAATGACAGTGAACACTCCACCGAGCATTTAATTGATTTAATAAGTGTGGGTTCAATTCCCATCACCAGTTTGAGTTTACCATGAAAGATTCTCTTTCTCAACTACTTCCCTCGCCTGAGGTCTGGTGACTCAGGTTCAATCACCACCAGTTGCTTCTCATAACAGAACAGCCCCTATGGTCTGGTAAGACAATAGCGACACAACAACAACTTTAATTTGCATGTTTCCATATTTACTTGATAGTTTGCTTGCCACATTTGACCAATAGCTTTTCTGCTCCTTCAGTTCTGATTCTAATTGCTGTCAAGTGTTGAATTCTGATATCACAGCAAGTATGTGAGACGGGGAAAATACACATTAAACATTTAATTTATTCTGTAATCTGCAATCGAGTGTTAAGAGCAATTCAGCTGGCATGCGGTTACTTATTGTTTAATAATTAGTTGAGTATTACACATAAACACCTATAGATTTTTTTAGATTAACAAATGGCTAATTTATTTTATTTACAACTTCAGTGGTTGTCTGCATTTAATTGCATAGCTACATATTTAACTTAATATCAAAAATGCAGGCTTCTCTGGGTTGCGAATGCTACTACTTATGAACCGACCTCTGTAAAACCTATTATTTTAAAAAATCAAGTTACATACAATGGTTCGCACTAATGAACGGACGAACTACTTGGCACGATGCTCAAAACACTATGCGTTTTCAGCGGTTCATCGGCCCGAGAGAGAACTGCGCCACACCGTCGTTGCCATTTTAAGTCGGATCGTGTAAACATTGTTGCATACGTTGTGTTTTGGCTTATATTTTTTGTGTGTTTGCCCTCATAATCATGGCTTCAAAGGGTAAATCTGACGCTAGATGTGACCCATACGTAACTTCTGACTTATGTACAAATTTGACTTACGAACAGACTTCAAAACGGGACTTGTTCATAACCCGGGGACTTCCTGTAATTGCAATAGGTCTGCAACTGAATTCGTTAATTACTTGTAGTGAGTCACTTATGGAATGAAGAAACTGTTGTAATGCTTCTTGTTATTGCTTATTTTTGATCAATGTAGACTGAGCAATTCTGTGCATAGACCTGTATGACTATGACTCTGGTTTTACAGAATTCAACTACTGAATCCATTTTAATGCTTCTTGCATTTAATCAATAAAATCATTAATTGCAAAAATTTTGCTGCAGTACCTCTGTTAATGTTTGTAATAAAAGATTAGTTACTGCCACTAGCAATGAGTTTGCATCCAATGATAAAATGATTGCAGGTTCACCCCTTGTGTGGTTCAGTGACCTATTTTGTTTATAATGTTGCTATAGAGAGTCTTGGAATGTTTTATTACTTTTAATGATCTTATATAAGCATTGTTGTTGAAGGTAGTGCCAAAGAATCTTTTACATCTACTTGAGAGGATAGATTGGGCCTTGATTTACTCGTTCATCTGAAAATTGGCATCCTTAACAGTGCTGTGAAATATCAGCCTGAATTCTGTGCACAGGTTTCTGAGTGGTGACTTGAGTCCACACTTACTGACTCAGGTCAGAGTTTGACCACAAAACAACAGCAGACACATGACTATTGATGCTAGTAAACAAGCTTTAAAATGAAACTTTCAGCCATTAGCTTTGTTCTTGTTTACATTTACATCACAATATTATTTACTGATATGTTAGAGACATATCCGTAAGATTAGATTTTCATTTCTGAATTTTAAGATAGATTCCTGAGAGTTTTGAGGATTTGGTGATGCCATTGGTAGTGTCCCTACCTGTGGGCCAGAAAGGCCCAGCTAAATATATGACAGACATGAAGGTATATCTTAGCATGTTCAAACAGGTTGATGTTTAAAAAAGAACAATGAGGCACTGAATGAAAATGTGGTATGGTTGGAGGTATAAAGGTTAAAGTCGCTATAGGCCCAGGTGGCTAAATAGTTGGTACTGCTGCGTCACCATCAGGGATCCGGGTTCAATTCCAGCCCTGGGTGACCGGCTATTCTCCACATGTC
The DNA here is from genome assembly GCF_004010195.1 of Chiloscyllium plagiosum. Classification (NCBI taxonomy): domain Eukaryota; kingdom Metazoa; phylum Chordata; class Chondrichthyes; order Orectolobiformes; family Hemiscylliidae; genus Chiloscyllium; species Chiloscyllium plagiosum. Next base: position 44,672,038 of record NC_057737.1, on the reverse strand, counting down.
TGCATGGGTTTTCTCCCACAGTCCAAAGATGTATCTGTTAAATGGATTGGCCGTGCTAAATTGCTCCTTAGTGTGCAGGCTAGATGGGTTAACTATGGTAAAATGTGGGATAAGGTGCGACACTCTTCAGAGGGTCAGTGGACCCTCGATGGGCCAAATGGCCTATATCCACATTGTAGGGATTCAATGATCCTCTAATTCCATAACTATCAGCTGCATTCATTAGAGAGAGATGACTCGCAAGGTTGAGAAGGTGGGGCAGTGAGAATCAAACTCGTGCTGTTGGAGTCACTCTACATCACAACCAGCTGTCCAGCTAACTGACTCCCATTAGGAGATGTATAATGTTTCTAAATAAGTAGAATAAAGACTGATTCAGAACTACCCTCTCCAACTGGCTTCCTGGAATAGAACAGAATAAAAACCTTCGTGTTTTGAGAATTTCCACCAAATTGTTAATTTCAGACAAACTACACTATTTGCTTTTAGCAAAAACCTTTAGAACATTTTAGAACCTGACATCAAAGTTCATTTCGCAGCTGAGCATACTTCTGCATTCCCTATTGTTGCAGTTTGATTTGTCTCATGTCTAATTTCGATGGGTACGCAATCCTTTTACAGACACTTGTCCATTCAATCTCCCATATCCCACTGATCCACGGCAACCTGTCAGCCCTTGCTCGTGCATGCATTACCATTCACTTCCAGTTGTCATTTGGTTTTGTAATCATTGTACAGGTACATAATCTTTTACCCGAATTCCTTGGGGCCAGTTATTTTTCAGAATTCTGAAGTTTTTGAATTTCGGAATAAATGACATTTTCACAGTAAAATTAAGATAAAAAATACCTAACAGCAGATGCACATGTGAATATTACGAGCGCTGAGACACAATTGATGCCTGCCAATGCTGGGCCATGCCACCACGTCACATCTGGGTGATGTGGTTCGAGTGGGTGTGGGTGTTCACATGCCAAAATGACGCTCCACACTCCACGAAAAGTTTCGAATTTTGGAACTTTTCGGATTTCGGAATTCTGGATAAAGGATTATGTACCTGTACAGTGTAATTTGCTTGATTTGCCTGCTTTTTTGTGTGTTTCTGGATAATTAAATTGTTTTTGATATCTTTCCCATTGTAGTTCAGGCAATTGTTTTCTTCTGTGTTGTCACAATTGTTCAGATTGGAATTAATATGACAGTACATCCAATTTTAGCCTTTTTGGACATTAAAGGTGGAAAAAAAGCTAAAACTGAAATTGCAACATTACTATTCATTTGTGCAAATATTTGAGAGGATATAATTTACAACCACAAAATGCTACTGAAAACATACCACGTCAAATATACAGATTCAACAGACAAGAGTTGCAAAGCTTAGGCCCAAGGTGATTAAAATTGCTGAAACAAATGGAACAACTGTGGATGCTGGAAATCAGAAACAAAAACAGAAATTGCTGGAAGAGCTCAGCAGGTCTGGCAGCACCTGTGGAGAGAACTCAGAGTTAATATTTCAGGTCCAGTGACTGACATTTGAGGAAGTGTCACTGAATCTGAAACGTTAGCTCTGATTTCTCTCCACTGATGCTACTGGACCTGCTGAGCTTTTCCAGCTGTTTCTGATTAAAAACTACTGTTGCCATTGATAGGAGAGAAGCTCAGTGCAGAAGAAATCATAATTGGAATGATCATTGTCCATATAAAATTTAGTTTACTTTCATTCCTAAATTTAAAATAATCTGCAAATACTTGAATCCTGTACTGACCTAGAGCAACTTTTCAACCATCGTTTCGCAGTTGGTGTTGGAATCACTGTGCAATTACCAAACTCGAGATGCTGTAGCACTAATGTTTTTCAGAAACTTTGATTTAGAAAGTCAACTTTCTGGTTTTGATGGGGTGCAAAGCACAGAAAGATGTTCAAAACTCTTTGAGCTGTTGAAGAAAGAGGGTCTTTTGTGTGGATTTGAACGTACACTGTTAGTATTACTTTGTATTATAAGCCAGCTAACTGAGCTAACAAGCCAGTACAGAGATGAAGCTGTACAATCTCCTTTCTTGTTCCTGGCTATGCAATGCAACACTTTAATGTTGTTTGCCTTTTTATTAAGAATGTAAATGTCCAACTGTGTTTGTGACTTAGAAAGTCGCAAAGTAATTTTTCTAATGGGAAACTTATGCACTGGGCAATACTACGTCTGAAATGTTGACTCTCCTGCTCAGACGCTACCTTACCTGCTGTGCTTTTTCCAGCGCTACATTTTTCCTGGTCTCCAACAAAGATCATTTTTTGGAAAGCCAAATAGTTTGAAATGATTTGGTGTTGGTTTTTGAATATTGCAACACCTTCTGTGTGGGTTTGTATTTGAAAATTGTGTTTGGAAAACATGTACTGGAAAGCATACATAACCCCTTCATCCCTAAATACCTGCCACACGCTCCTCAACAGGACAGTAAAATTTGTTACAAATGAGGCAGCAGTAAACCACAAAACACAATCTGTTTCAAATTACACAGCATGATAAAACAAATAGACAATCTGTTACCCAATACAAATTGCTCGTTTTGATCTCATAGACATTTGATCTGTAACAAAGATTTAGAAGTTCATATTCAGCAATGGTCCTTTTGATCCAGTGAAGAGTAAAAGAGATTTTCCTAGCTAATATGTATGCCTGAAGGAACATTATGAAAACAGATTGTCTGGCCATTGTCATTGTTGCTTGTGGAGGTTTACTTTTTGGCTTTTTTTTTCTAAATTACAAGTTATTTTGTTGGCTATAAGCCCTGAAGGGGAAAAAAAAATTAAAAGAACAGTAATACTTGGAAATTAAGGTATTGATCACGTTGGAGTATACAGGGCTAGTCTGACTATAATATAATTCGTAGTTGATAAAATCTGCAGATTCTGTAACCATGACACTTCTTTACTTGCAATGAGTTGTAGAATCAAAGTCATACAGCATGAAAACAGACTTTGATTCAACCTGCCCACTATAATCAGATATCCCAATCTGACCTTGTCACATTTGCCCCTTTGAACCATTCCAATCCACATAGCCATCCAGATGCCTTTTAAATATTGTAATTGTGCCAGCCTCCACCACTTCCTCTGGCAGATCATTCCATGCACGCACTACTCTCTATGTGAAAAGGTTATCCTTCAGGTCATAGAGCCATACAGCATGGAAACAGACCGTTTGGTCCAACTAATCCATACTGATCATGTTCCCAAACTAAACTAGCCCCACTTGCCTGCATTTAGCCCATATCCCCAGCTACTTTTTAAATCTTTGCCTTTTCACGTTAAACCTATGTCCACTAATTTTTGATTCCCCCACCCAAGGAAAAAGGCTTTGCCTATTTATCCTATCCACGCCCCATGCCACCCCTCAGTCTCCAACACTCCAGGGAAAAATACCCCAGGCTGTTCAGCCTTTCCCTATAACTCAAACCCTCTAGTCCCAGCAATATCTTTGTTAATCTTTTTGCACCCTTGCAAGTTTAACAACATGCTTCCTATAGAACGGTGACCAGAATTGTATGCAGTATTGCAAAAATGATACATGATATCCTGTACAGCTGCAACATGACCTCCCAAGTCTTATATTCAATGTTCTGACTAATGAAGGCAAGTGTGTTTCAAGAAGATTTGTAGCTCAGGTTGAAGTTCTAAATGTAAGTTTGTTTGCTGAGCTTGAAGGTTTGTTTTCAGCCGTTTCGTCAACAAACTAGGTAACATCATCCAGAGGCTCACTGATGATGTTATCTAGTATGGTGACGAAACATCTGAAAACAAACCTTCCAGCTCAGCGAGCAAACCCACATCCAGAAGACAAGCGTGCCAAATGCCTTTTTCATCACCCTGTCTACCTCGACTCCACTTTACAGGAACTATGCACCTGCACCCCTCATTGTCTTTGTTCAGCAACGCTCCCCAGAACCCTATTATCTGGATAAGTCCTGCCATTGTTTGCCTTGCCAAAATGCAATACCCCACATTTGTCTAAATTAAACTCCATCTGCCATTCCTCGGGCCATTGTCCCATCTGATCAAGATCCCGTTGTACTTTGAGATAATTTTCTTCACTGTCCTCTACACCATCTATTTTGGTGTTATCTACAAACTTAATTACCATACTTCCTATGTTCACATCCAAATCATTTATATAATTGACAAAAAGCAGTGGACACAGCACCAATTCTTGTGGCTCACCACGGGTCACTGAGCTCTAGTTCGAAAAGCAATCCAGCACCACCCTCTGTCTCCTACTTGTAAGCCAATTTTATATTCAATTGGCTAGCTCCCCCTGGATCCTAGGTGACCTGACCTTGCCAATCAAACTACCATATGGAACCTTGTTGAACACTTTGCTGAGGTCCATATAGACAACGTCTACTGCTCTGCCTTCTTCACTCTTCTTTGTCACCTTTTCAAAAAACTCAATCAAGTTAGTGAGACACAATTTCCCATGTACAAAGCAATGTTGACTATCCCTAATCAGTCCTTGCCTTTCCAAATTCATGTAAATCGTGTCCCTCAGAAACCCCTACAACAACTTATTCACCACCGACATCAGGCTCATCAGTCTCTAGATTCCTGGCTTTTCCTTGTAGCCTTTCTTAAATAATGGCATCACATGAGCCAATTCCAGTCTTCTCCCACTTCACCCGCAGCTAAGGATAATACAAATATCTCCCCATGAGGCCCAGCAATCTCTTCCTGAGCTTCCAACAAAGTTCTGGTAAATACCTAATCAGGCCATAGAGTCATAGAGATGTACAGCATGGAAACAGACCCTTCAGTCCAACTCGTCCATGCCAACCAGATATCCCAACCCAATCTAGTCCCACCTGCCAACACCTGGCCCATATCCCTTCAAACCTTTCCTATTCATATACCCATCCAAATGCTTCTTAAGTGTTGCAATTGTACCAGCCTCTACCACTTCCTCTGGCAGCTCATTCCATACACGTGCCACCCTCTGCATGAAAAAGTTGCCCCTGAGGTCCCTTTTATGTCTTGTCCTCTCACCCTAAACGTATGCCCTCTAGTTCTGGATTCCCCCACCCCAGGGAAAAGACGTTGTCTATTTATCCTATCCATTGTCCCTCATGATTTTATAAACCTCTATGTGGCCACCGAGAGGCTCTGACACTCCAGGGAAAACAGTCCCAGCCTATTCAACCTCTCCCTATAGCTCAAATCCTCCAACCCTGGCAACATCCTGGTAAATCTTTTCTGAACCCTTTCAAGTTTCATAACATCCTTCCGATGGGAAGGAGACCAGAATTGCACGCAATATTCCAACAGTGGCATAACCAATGTCCTGTACAGCTGCAACATGACTTCCCAACTCCTGTACTCAATACTCTGACCAATAAGGGAAAGCATACCAAACGCCTTCTTCACTATCCTATCTACCTGAGACTCCACTTTCAAGGAGCTATGAACCTGCAGTCCAAGGTCTCTTTGTTCAGCAATACTCCCTAGGACCTTACCATTAAGTGTATAAGTCCTGCTAAGATTTTCTTTCCCAAAATGCAGCACCTCACATTTATCTAAATTAAACTCCATCTGCCACTCCTCAGCCCATTGGCCCATCTGACCAAGATCCCGATATAATCTGAGATAACCTTCTTCGCTGTCCACACTAACCTCCAATTTTGGTGTCATCTGCAAAATTACTAACTATATCTCTTATGCTCACATCCAAATCATTTACATAAATGACGAATAGTAGTGGACCCAGCGCCAACCCTTGTGACACTCCAGTGGTCACAGGCCTCCAGCCTGAAAAACAACCCTTCACCATCACCCTCTGTCTTCTACCTTTGAGCCAGTTCTGTATCCAAATGGTTAGTTCTCCCTGTATTCCATGAGATCTAACCTTGCTCACTAGTCTCCTGTGGGGAACCTTGTCGAATGTCTTAACTGAAGTGCATATAGATCACATCTACTGCTCTGCCCTCATCAGTCCTCTTTGTTACTTCTTCACAAAACTCAATCAAGTTTGTGAGACATGATCTCCCATGCACAAAGCCATGTTGACTATCCCTAATCAGTCCTTGCCTTTCCAAATACATGTACATTCTGTCCCTCAGGATTCCATCCAACAACTTGCCCACCACTGACGTCAGGCTCACTGGTCTATAATTCCCTGGCTTTTCCTTACCACCTTTTTTAAACAGTGACACCACATTAGCCAACCTCCAGTCTTCCGGCACCTCAGCTGTGACTATCACCTTATTTTTGAATTATTCAGAATGATGCTGAATCAAGGCAACAAATCCAAGCTTTTCACTGTATTATGTTATATTCTTAATGTAAACTACACATGACAATAAAACCATTCATTCATTCAAAAGAAACCCAAGGGAACACAGTTGTAAAATTAAAGTCCAGTCCTTTCAGAGGAAATCAGGATCCATTTTTATACAAGGGCCTTGTAGAAATCTGAAACATCCGCTCTCTTAAAAGGCAAATACAATTAGACTTTCAAGATTAAGGTTAATAGGTTATGGTCAATAGAAACAAGTGCCATGGTTGCCCAGGCATAAGGAATGAAGGCAGGTGAATGGAGTTAACATGTGGATGTGTCATATGCTAGTATAATGAGGGGTACAGTGGTTCAGTAGTTAGCACTGCTGCCTGACAGTGCCAAGGACATGGGTTCAATCCAAGCCATGGGCAACTGTCCGTGTGGAGTTTGCACATTCTCCCTGTGTCTGCGTGGGTTTGCTCCGGTTTCCTCTCACAATCCAAAGGTGTGTAGGTTAGGGTGAATTGGTCATGCTAAATTGCCCATTGGGTTCAGGGATGTGTAGGTTAGGTCCATTAGTCAGAGTTAAACTTAGATTAATAGGGTAGGATAATGGGTCTGCGTGGATTACTCGGTGTGGACTTGCTAGGCCAAATGGTCTGTTCTCAGACTGTAGGGATTCTATGAGTCAATGAATGATAGGCCTGAATTGCATAGAATATAAACATTACAGTGCAGCACAGGCCCTTGATGTTGCGCCAACCAATCCAAAGCCCAGTGAGCCTGCACTATTCTATTTTTGTCCATATGCCTATCCAATGACCATTTAAATGCCCTTAAAGTTGGCGAGTCTACTACTGTTGCAGGCAGTGGGTTCCACGCCCTTACTACTCTCTGAGTAAAGAACCTGCCTCTGACATCTGTCCTATATCTATCACCCCTCAATTTAAAGCTATGTCCCCTCGTGCTAACCATCACCATCCAAGGAAAAAGGCTCTCACTGTCCACCCTATCTAACCCTCTGATTATTTTATGTTTTAATAAAGTCACCTCTCAACCTTCTCTCTAATGAAAAGAGCCTTAAGTCCCTCAGCCTTTCCTCATAAGACCTTCCTTCCATACCGGGCAACATCCTCATAAATCTTCACTGAACCCTTTCCAACACATCCATGTCCTTCCTATAATGCGGTGACCAGAACTGTACACAATACTCCAAATGGGGCCGCACCAGAGTTTTGTATAGCTGCAGTATGACCTCATGATTCCGAAACTCAATCCCTCTACCAATAAAAGCTAATACACGGTATGCCTTTTTAACAACCCTATCAACCTGAGTGGCAGCTTTCAGGGATCTATGCACATAGACACTGAGATCTCTCTGCTCACCTACACTATCAAGAATCTTACCATTAGCCCAGTACTCTGTATTCCTTCCAAAGTGAATCACCTCACACTTTTCTGCATCAAATTTCATTTCCCACCTTTCAGCCCTGCAGCTTATCTATATCCTTCTGTATACTACAACATCCTTCGGCACTATCCACAACTCCAACGACCTTAGTGCCATCCACAAATTTACTAACCCATCCTTCTGCGCCCTCATCCAGGTCATTTATAAAAATGACAAACAGCAGTGGACCCAAAACAGTTCCTTGCAGTACACCACTAGTAACTGAACTCCAGGATGAACATTTCCCATCAACTGCCACCATCTGTCTTCTTTCAGCTAGCCAATTTCTGATCCAAACCACTAAATCATGCTCAATCTCATGCCTCTGTTGTTTTGTGCAATAGCCTACCGTGGGGAATGTTATCAAACACCTTACTGAAATCAATATACACCACATCAATGGCTTTGCCCTCATCCACCTGTTTGGTTACCTTCTCAAAGAACTCAATAAGGTTTGTGAGGCACAGCCCACCCTTCACAAAACCATGTTGATTATCCCTAATCAATTTATACCTTTCTAGATGATTATAAATCCTGTCTCTTATAACCTTTCCCAACACTTTACACACAACTGAAGTAAGGCTCATTGGTCTATAATTTCCAGGGTTGTCTCTACTCCCCCTCTTGAACAAGGGAACAACATTTGCTCTCCTCCAATCTTCTGGCACTATTCCTGTAGACAATGATGACATAAAGATCAAAGTCAAAAGCTCAGCAATCCCCTCTTTGGATTCCCAAAGAACGCCAGGATAAATCCCATATCCAGGGGATTTATCTATTTTTGAACTTTCCATAATTTTTAACACCTCCTCCTCAATCCCATCTGGACTATTAGGCTGTTTCTCAGCGCTCTCCTTGACAACATTGTCTTTTACTCATGTGAATGCTGACAAAAAATATTCATTTAACGCTTCCCCATCTCCTCGGACTCCACACACAACTTCCCATTACTATGCTTGGTTGGCCCTAATCTTACTTTAGTCATTTTATTATTCCTGATATATCTATAAAAAGCCTTAGAGTTTTCCTTGATCATATCCGCCAACGACTTCTCATGTCCCCTCCTGGCTCTTCTTAGCTCTCTTTTTAGGTCTTTCCTGGCTAACCTGTAACTCTCAAGCGCCCTAACTGAGCCTTCACATCTCATCCTAACATAAGCCTTCTTCTTCCTCTTGACAAGACCTTCAACTTCCTTAGTAAACCACAGCTCTTGTGCTCAACCACTTCCTCTCTGCCTGACCAGTACATACTTATCAAGGACCTGCAGTAGCTGGTCCTTTCTATTTTCTATTTTCCTTCCCCGTATTATGCATCCTAAATCTTGCCTAATCACATCATAGTTGCCTTTCTCCCATTTATAACTCTTGCCCTGTGGTATATATGTATCGCTTTCTATTGCTAAAGTAAACATAATCGAATTGTGGTCACTATCACCAAAGTGCTCACCTACCTCTAAATCCAACACCTGGCCTGGTTCATTACCCAGTACCAAATCTAACGTGGCCTCGCCCCATGTTGGCCTGTCTACTGACTGTGTCAGGAAACCCTCCTGCTCACATTGGACAAAAACTGACCCATCTAAAGTACTTGAGCTATGGTATTCCCAGTCAATACTTGGAAAGTTAAAGACCCCAATAACAACTACCCTGTTAGTCTTGCTCCTATCGAGAATCATCTTTGCTATCTTTTCCTCTATATCTCTGGAACTATTCGGAGGTCTATAGAAAACTCCCAACAGGGTGACCTCTCCTTTCCCATTTCAAACCTCAGCTCATACTACCTCAGTAGACGAGTCCTCAAATGTCCTTTCTGTCACCATAATACTGTCCTTGACTAACAGTGCCACACCACCCCCTTTTACCATCTTCTCTGTTCTTACTGAAACAGTTAAATCCCAAAACCTGCTCTACCCATATCTTCAAAATGGCCACAACATCGAAATCCCAGGTACCAACCCATTTTGCAAGTTCATCCACCTTATTCCGAATGCTCCTGGCGTTGAAGTAGACACACTTCAAACCAACTTCTTGCTTGCCGGTGCCCTCTTGTGAAACCTTATTCCTGACCTCACTACTCTCAACCTCCTATATGCTCAAACTACATTTATATTCCCATCCCCCTGCTGAATTAGTATAAACCCACCTGGAGAGCATTAGCAAATCCTCCAGGATATTGGTACCCCTCTGGTTCAGGTGAAGACCATCCTGTTTGTAGAGGTCCCACTTACCCCTGAAAGAGCCCCAATTATCCAGGAATCCAAAACCCTCCCTCCTGCAACATCCCTGTCGCCATGTGTTTAATTTCTCTCTCTCCCTATTTGTCGCTTCACTAGCATGTGGCACGGGCAACAAACCACAGATAACAACCCTGTTTGTTCTAGCTCTAAGCTTCCACCCTAGTTCCTTGAATTTCTGCCTTACAACCCCATCTCTCTTCCTACCTGTGTCGTTGGTGCCTATGTGGACCACGTCTTGGAGCTCCCCCTCAAGGATCCCGAAAACATGATCAGAGACATCACGAACCTCGGCACCTGGGAGACAACACACCAACTATGAGTCTCTCTTGTTCCCACAGAACCTCCTACCTGTTCCCCTAACTATGGAGTCCCTAATGACTAATGCTCTTCTCCTCTCCCCCCTTCCCTTCTGAGCGACTGGGACAGACTCTGTGCCAGAGACCTGTGCCCCATTGCTTACCACTGATAAGTCCCTTCACCCAACAGTATCCAAAACAGTATACTTGTTGTTGAGGGGAACGGCCACAAGGGATCCCTGCAGTGCTTGCTGGTTCCCTTTCTGTTCCCTGACGGTAACCCATCTACCTTTTTCTTGTACCTGAGGTGTGACTACCTCCCTGTAACTCCTCTCAATAACCCCCTCTGTTTCCCAAATGATCCGAAGTTCATCCAGCTCCCCTCCAGAATTGAGGGACTGAAAGGCCTATCCCTGTGGCTATGTCCCTATGATCTGAAAGTATATTGTTAACAATTAACTACCATTTAATAGCTGATACCTTCAGGTCTAAATCATTTGATTAATTGTTATTTGTTATGAAAATGAAAAAATGCACAATATATTGGACATCAGGCGAACATCTTCAAAAGCCAATTGTTGTCTGAAATTGGATTGAAACGTTTTGAAAATTTCTGAAGCCAGCAGGGAATGCCTTAGAGTGGGAGCTAGCTAAAGATAGTCAGCAAATGTGTTTTGCTCAGGTGAGCCCTGTTTTTAAATTTGGAATAATGCACAATTGAGACGGTTCTCGCAGTGCAGTGGTGGCATCCCTATCTCTGTGCCGGGAGGCCTAGTTTAAGTCCTATTTGCTCCAGACATGCATGATAAATTGTCCCAGCAGCTTGGTTCAAATTAATTAATGTCTGATTGGTGGCTGAATATTGTTGACAATTTGAAACTAGGTGAGGTTGGGAGAAAAATGTTGATCAATGATTTACTCGCACAACCACAATGGTGACATGTGGCTGAAGACACCCCACGTCTGTTCACAGATGCTGCCATCTGACACGTACCAGCCTCTCTTATTATCTCCAGACCACTTACAGGGAGGAGAAACTGGGGACTGCAGATGCTGGAGATCAGAGTCGAGAGTGTGGTGCTGGAAAAGCACGGGAGATCAGGCAGCATCAGACCACTTACAGTTTATTTTTGTACTGCTATTGGAGTTGCCATGGAGAGGTTGGTGACTGTTCTGGAGAATTGTGTCCAGCAGTCTCAGGGTCTGCTAAATATTTGACCGGGTCTGTGCTCCATCACAGAGCTGACCCATGACCTACTCTTTAGAGTGCAGAGTCACAGACCCCATGTGACACTTGACGTGGCCAATCCCCTGATCTGATATTGGACTGTGCCCTTGATTATATGTCCCTCATACCGTGGATGCTTCCGTGGCCTTCAGGGAGGACTACTCCCTGTTGGCTTTCAAAGATGGATTCCTACTTGTTGCATATGTAGTCTGTTTGTTGCAGAAGCTGTTGGTACATGGTGCAGGTCTGAGATTGATGTAACAATGAGCCATCCTGAAAGATGTCTCCCTCTTGACTGAAGACTGTTGTTCATCATGACAAGCTGCCTCTCTCTGCCACAGCGCTAAGAGGCAAGACAAGCGAATACAGAGTGATGCTATGTCAGTGAAAGCTCAAAGAGCAAGTGAGACTAGGAATCTTGCAGTGAATAAACTCCCTTCTCGACTCCCCAGAGCCTGTCCTCTATCTACAAGGCACAAGTCAGGAGTGTGATGCAATATTTACTCCCCACTTGCCTGGATGGGTGCAGCTCCAACACCACTCAAGAAGCTCGACGCCATCCAGGACAAAGCAACCCCTTTATTGGCACCCCATCCACAAATATCACGCACTCCACCACCCGCACTCAATAGCAGTACTGTGTTCCATCTACCCAAGATGCACTGCAGAAATTCACCAAAGATCCTCAGACAGCACCTTCCAAACCAACGACCACTTCCAACTAGAAGGACAAGGGCAGCAGATACAGGGAAAAACCATCCCCAAGCCACTCACCATCCTGACTTGGAAATATATCACCATTCCTTTGCTGTCATTGGGTCAAAACCCTGGAATTCCCTCCCTCTGGGTATTGCGGGTCAACCCCCAACACATGGACTGCAGCGGTTTGAGAAGGCAGCTTCTCAAGTGGGCAACTAGGGAC
>NC_057737.1:44644677-44659143 GCF_004010195.1 Chiloscyllium plagiosum | reverse complement strand
CCATTAGGGAGGTTGCCAGTAATTACAGACTCTCTTCAGTTCCATTTGACTTTGAGGAATGGCAGGCACTCACTTTCCTTGCATCCTACCCCTCCTCCCACTTCCCTGCGTCAAAACCGTAATTACAGCTGCCTTCTGACAGATGGGTCGAAACACCCATGACTGTATGCCTCAAATAGAGACGGGAGACGTGAGGGCAGCACGTTGTTGCTACAGATGCTGCAGTGATTGGAGAAAAGGCGACATGATTCCAGACAGTAACTCACATTTGTAACTTACATGTGAAAAACTCTTTTTGCAAAACATGGAACTGAGGGTCGGCGATAATGTGAAACCGGAAACTACTTTGAATCAAACCAGGAGGGAAAACTCACAAAGCGATTAATCTGCATAAATGATTTAAAAAGTTGGTTATGGATGGATTTCCTGCCACACAGACTTCTTAACTTGCGCCATGAGCTGGCAGCTATTGTATTCACAGAAATCACAGGACTGTTACAGCAGAGGAGGCCATTCTGCCCATTGTGTCTGTGCCAGAGCTGCAAATGAGCATTATGACTTGATACCATTCACCAGCCATTTACCTGCACTCATACTCATTGTTCCTCTGTAAATAACCATCCAATATCCTATTGAATGCCTCCATTTGAATGTGCCTCCATCCCACTTCCAGTTAGTGCCTTCTACACTCCAACCAATCATTGTGTGAAAAAGATTTTTCACACGTCAAATTTGCTACTTTTTCAAATCTCTTTATATCTATCCCTCCCCATTCACAATCCTTGTATGACCATAGGATGTTGAATTAGACCATTCGGCCCATTGAGTGTTTTCTGCCATTCAATGAGTTCGAGGATGATCAGATAATCCTCAACTTCACTTTCCTACCTTTTCCCACATAATCCTGGTTCCTTTACTGATTAAAAGGTCTGTTTATCTCAGCCTTGAATATGCTTAATGACCCAGCCCCAACAGCACACTGAAGTAAAGAATTTCGCAAACTCACTGCCCTTTGAGAGAAGAAATTCTTCCTTATTTTGAGTCTAACCAGGCAATCTCTTACTCTGGTCCAAGACTCCTACAAGGAGAAATAACCATTTCGTATCCACTTTCTCAAGTCCCCTAAGAATCAACATTGTCTCTCATTCTTCAACGTTCTAACCTACTCAATCTCTCCTCATAAAAGTCACTCCATACTTGGGATCAGTCAAGTGAATCTTCTCTGGACTTCCCCCAATATAAGTAACTCTTTCCCTAGATAAAGGAACCAAATCTGTTCACAATATTTCAGTTGTGTTTCAACGAGTGTCTTGTCTAATTTTAGCAACTCTTCTCTGTTTTTGTAGTCCATTTATCTTCCCTATTGCCCACTGAACATGGATGGTAGTTTTCTGTAACTTGTGTTTGTGAACGTCCAGATCTCTCTATTGTGTAGCTTTCTGCATTCTTTATCCATTTAATTTATATTTATTTCTTCTATTCTTCCTGTCAAAATACATAACTTTCCATTTTCTTCATTATATTCCATCCACCAAGTCTTTCCCCACTTGCTTAACTTGTCTCTATCCCTCTGTATACTTTTTGTGTCATCTTTGCCACTTGCTTTCCCATCTATTTCTGTGCTATCTCAAACTTGGCAATAGATATACACTTGCCTCTTCTAAGTCATTGATAATATATTGTAAACAATTGTGGGCTCAATATTGATTGCTGTGACACTCCACTAGTTACAGGTTGGGTTGCCATCGGGAAAATGTCCCCTTATCCCAACTCTCTGCCTTCCAAGGAGAGCAGTTCTAATTTCTTTGATCCATCCTCATAACTGAGATTTCTCATCCCTGGAACCACTCCTGTAAATCTCCTATTCATGAACTTATCCAAATGTCTTTTAAATATTGTAACTGTATCTGCATTCCCCACTTCTGCTGGTCGGTAGGTCATTCAACACACAAATCACTCTTTGGATAAAAAAGTTGCCCCTCATCTACTTTTTAAACTTTTCTCCTCTCACCTTAATAATATGCCCCCGGTTTTGAACACCCACACCCTATGGAGAAGACCATTTCTATTTACCTTCTTTATGCCCCTAATGATTTTATAAACCTCAATAAGATCACCCTCAGCCACTTATGCTCCAGTGAAAAATGTCCCAGCCTATCCATCTTATTTTCATACTTCCAACCTTCCATTCCTGATAACATCTTGGTAAATTGTTTTTGAACTCTCATCCTGTTTAATAACATCCTTCCTATAACAGAGTGACCAAAACCGCACAAAGTACTCCAAAGAGTCCTGTACAACCTCAACATGATGTCCCAACTTATATACACAAAGGTCTGAGCAATGAAGGCAAGTGTGCTAAACAATTCCTGAAACCGGAATGGGACTATTTGGCGCCACCCTTTTGGCGCCGATCATTTGGCCCTGTTGTTTTGGCGCTCATTACTTTGGCGCTGAAGTGTTTTGGCGCCAATTCAGAATAAAAAAAGTCGACGTTCGCCACCTTTTCCTACAGAAATGTGTAATCTGTACAGTCGAACCATAGCTGGTGAGGACTGAACAAACAATCATGCTGAAGCTGCACATAGAAAAATATATGCAGAACTAGGAATTAACCATCCTGTTATATGGAAATTCATCGATGGTATGAGGAGAATTCAAAAAGGGCGTGATGCGTATTATGAACAGTTGATTGCCGGGAATACTCCAAATCGAAAATGTCTGAAATACATTAGGGCTGATGAACGCATTTTGAATATCGTGCGACAGTTTGATTCACGGGAACCGCTGGAATATTTGCGTGGCTTAGCCGACAACTATGAAATGCATTAAATTATTTATAAGTCATTTTATTTGTTGAATTATTTTAGAAGCATTGTAAGAAATTTGTTTTTATTGCATTGTAAGAAGTAAATCTAATTCTTTTTTATTCATTATTTTTAACCTATTCATTACAATCTTATCAATTTATTCAAGATATGACAAAGGCATCAAAACAACTTGGCGCCAAAGTAATGAGCACCAAAACAATTTAGAGGCAAAACGGCAGTGTCAAATAATCACGCACAAAGGGCGGCCCCAAAACATACCCGACCCCCTTAAACACCCTGACTCAAATTTCAAAGAATTATGTATCTGAATCCCTGGATCTCTCTGTTCTATAACATGACACAGGGACCTACCATTAATTCTATAAATCCTGCCCTTTTCTGTTTTACCAAAATGAAATACCTCACAGTTATCCAAATTAAACTCCATCTGCCATTCCTCAATCCATTGATACAATTGATCAAGACTTCTTTGTAATCCTAGACAATCTATCCACTACACCACCAGTTTTGATGTCATCTGCAACCATGCCTCCCATATCCTCATTCAAATCATTTATATTAAAAAAAAAGTATATCAGTATCAGTCCTTGTGGAACACTGCTGGTCATAGGCCACCAGATGGATAAATAACCCTCCCCACCACACTCTCTCTCCTAACAAACCCAATTCAGGCAAAACATCTTCTGTCCTGTAAGCCTTTTCTCTGGTTTAACAGTGCTTAAGCACCAGGAACAACCATTGGGATGAATTGACAAGAATGACCATGATGTGAAAAAGGATTGTTTGTGGACTCATTATTCAGTTAAGGCTTTTTATAGAACAGGGGGGTGCGGTGGCTGGATAATGTGGACAGCAAGCCCTGAAGTGTGCGAAGTATAATTATAATTAACCTGTAGGATGGAAAAAATTTCTCTGTGAACAACATATGTGAACAATGTATGAACCTGTTTGTAAAGAATCAGGTTTTATGATTTAACTCTGGAGAGTCTTCAGAGAAACTATCCCCTTGGAGAGTGAGAGAAAGAACAAAATTACATGCAATTAGTAGAGACTTAATGGTCCCCTCATAAACACCTTCTCACAATAAACAGAAACTTGTTAATTATTCATCAATATGGATCAGGTTCATGGATAATTCTGCACCTCTTATCGTTCATCTTTGTCGGACTGCCTGAAAAACCAAAGTCCAAAACAAAAGCTGAAGTGTAAATCTCCCATCACTGCACTCACCCCAGAATTAGTCTGAAATCCTTGACCCAGTCTCAGCCATCTCAGATACTTCCTGATCACCAACTCCCACCCACACCCACACAAAGTAACCCCACAATACATCCTCAGCCACATCTTCCCTTGTAGCACTGCCTCCCTTGCTTTGGATGGATATCCTGACTGTCATTTACTCACCATCCCCACTACGTTCTATAGCATATCCCTCTCCCTATCAACGTGATCTCTCTCTCTCTCCTCTAATTCCCTAGACCAATGTTTTCTTATTCATTGCTCATATGATGTAAAAACTAAAATAGGCCATTTGGCCCATCACGTCTGCTCTGCCATTCAATGAGATCATGGCTGATCTAATAAATGTCAACTCCTCTTTCCTGCCTTTTCTCATACCCCTCTCCCTATCAACGTGATCTCTCTCTCTCCTCTAATTCCCTAGACCAATGTTTTCTTATTCATTGCTCAAATGATGTAAAAACTAAAATAGGCCATTTGGCCCATCACGTCTGCTCTGCCATTCAATGAGATCATGGCTAATCTTCAACTCCTCTTTCCTGCCTTTTCTCCATAACCCTTGGTTCACTTATCAATTGAAAGTTTATCTCAGCCTTTGATTATACTTTATGATGCAGCCTCACTAGTTCCCTGTGGTAAAGAATTTAATAGATTCACTACCATCTGAGGAACAAATTCTTCCTCATCTTTGTCTTAAATTGCTAACCCCTTCCTCTAAGATTATGCCCTCTAGTCTCACAAGAGGAAAAAGGCATTCCACATCTACTATGTCAAATCCCCAAAGAATCTTGTATGTGACAGTAAGATCTCATCTCTTTCTTCTACAGTTCAATAAGTACATGACAAACCTACTCAAACTCTCCTCATAAGGCAGAACAGAGATCAACATAAAGAACCATCTCTAGGCCGTCTCCAATGCTTGAATACCTTTCCTTAGACAAGGGACCAAACTATTTACGGTATTCTCACTGTGGTCTGACTCATGCCTTGTATATTTTTAGCAGAGATGACTGACCTCCAATAACCATCAAATATGGAGTTCAACTAGTAGAGTCCTAACTTCCTTCAATCACAGCCCAACAACTAGCACTACTCCTCACCCTACTCCCCTACCCATCCCAGAGCTTCTTGATGCCTTGGTAAAATAAATAATCTCAGTGTTATGAGCAGTCACTCTCACTCGCGCCTCACCTTCCAAGCTCACAGACCTGCAGTTTGACAGAATGTTGTAAACTGAGGTAAATTGCAATTTCAAGTTTTGAGAAAAGACTGATTTATGGTCACAAGTTCAATGTCATGGTTCCATTTTGAACTCTCAAGAAACAAGCTGGCATCAATAATGCAAGAACTTAATGCATGACCATCTACTGCCAACATTAATAGGGAGCAGTGATGGCTTTGCAAAGCTATTACCCTGATCACGCTGCCTCCGTTTTCTCAGATGTTTCATAGTGTCTTATCAAAGCATCATCAATTCACAAACCTCTTGGTTTTCCCAGGTGACGTTCCCATTCTTTGCATGCATTTCAGATGCTTCAGAGCTGACAGTGATGTATTGGATTCCTGCTCAGAAATGGGGTCCATTGGGAATTGTGCTGACAACTCTTTTCTGTACTTACAACTCATTTCTCACTATTTGGACAGTATGAATTGTGTGGTACAATGGATTCAAGTAAAGCAACTGTTCACATCATCCTGACGTCAGGAAGAGAGAAGACCCCAGGCTAGAATGGGCATAAGAATACAGAGTTCTCATACACTACACGAGAGAGCTGCATTTGAGAATCTAAAATGAACAGACATCAATATTGCAGAATATAAAGATTAGAACAGCTTTCCTTAGGAATATAGAGCAAGCAGCCTCAAGGACAGTGCACACTGTGAATGAAATCCATTTCCTGTATATCCTATTGTACTAGGAAAGCCAGAATTCTCTATAAAACATAGTATTCAGAACACAGTTTACTCCAAAGGTTGCTCAATGGATCATTCAGGACAATTCCAGGAGCTCAAAGGAGACGGCCAGAGAATGTCTATTCAGAGTTTGTTTCAAAAGTGAAGAATTGTAATCCCTTATGAAGATTAGTGGAATTCGATAACTCATGTGTGATTAATCGTTGGGGTCAGTGCATTCGTATAAAAGTTGGAATGTTATGTTGTGACTGTACAGGACATTGGTTAGGCCACTTTTTGAATACTGCTTTCAATCTTGCTGTCCCTGCTATAGGAAATAGTTTGTTGAACTTGAAAGGGTTCAGAAAAGATTTACATGGATGCTGCTGAGGGTGGAGGGTCTGATTTACAGTGACAGGTTGAATAGGCTGGGGCTGTTTTCACTGGAGCATAGGAGGTTGACAGGTGACCTTATAAAATCATATGGGACATAGATAGGATGAAGAGCCAAGGTCTTTTCTCCAAGATAGGGGAGTCCAAAACTAGAGGGCATAGGTTAAGGGGAAGATTTAAAAAGGGTCTAAGGTGCAACTTTTCACGTAGAGGATGGTGCGTGTATGGAACGAGGTGCCAGCGGAGGTGGGGAAGGCTGGTACAATTGCAACATTTAAAAGGCATCTGGATGGGTATTGAATAGGAAGGGTTTAGAGGGCTATGGGCCAAGTTCTGACAAATGGGACAAGATTAATTCAAGTTATTTGGTCAGCATGGACGAGTTGGACAGAAGGGTCTGCTTCTGTGCTGTACAAACTCTATGACTCTATATGACCCAGACATGATAATAAGTTGTATGTGTAATGTAGATTATATAACTGATCTAACCTGTATGGTATCATAGTTTGTTTAAAACAGTGAAATCTCAAGTCATATTCTCCTGTAAATTTCCTGAATCACAATTTTGGTCTACTTTAAAAGGTTACTGGAACCAAACTGGATCATAACATAAGTTGGTGATCTTGACCAGCATCCTAAAGAAGTTGGCAGGGTGGTCTCAGATCACAGCACTGGGCTGAATCTCATAGTTTCTTGTCTGGGTTGTGTTCGAGGTATTTGGAGGGACTTTTCACCATGAGGCTAAGGGAGTTTACTCGCCCTATCTTACAAACCTCGCTTCATTTATCAGCTAACTCGAGTCTCTCATGTTCTTATAACGGATTGCGGATATCTGCCAAAACGTTAACATTGTCCCTTTTACTGAGACTCGGTCACAGAGTTATAAAGTTTTACAGCATGGAGACAGGCCCTTTGTCCCAGACTGGTCCATGCTGACCAAAATGTCCACCCACACTAACCCCATTTCCCTGCACTTGGCCCATACCCTTCTCAACCTTTCCTATCTGTGCATTTGTTCAAATGCCTTTTAAATGTTGTTAATGTGCCCGCCTCAACCACTTCTGCTGGCGGCTCATTCCATATGCATATCACCTTCTATGTAAAAAATTGTCCCTCAGGTTCTTTCCCCTCCGACCTTAAACTGATCCCTCTAGTCCTCGATTCCCCAACCCGAGGAAAAAGACTGAATGCATTCATGTCTTTCATGATCTAATACACTTCTGTAAGATCCCCTCTCAGTCTCTTGCACTGTAAAGAAAAAGGTCCTAGCTTGTCCAGCCTCTTCCCATAACTCAGACCATTGAGTCCTGGCGACATCCCTGAATACAACATTCCAAGTGCAGCCTCACCAACATCCTGTACAACTGCAACATAACTTCCCAACTTTATACTCAATGCCCTGACTGATGAAGACCAGTATGTTAAAAGCCTTCTTCACTGCCCTGTCTATCTGTGACTCCACTTTCAGAGAACTGTACACCTGAGCTCCAAGGTCCCTCTGTTCCACTACACTCCTTAAGGCCCTACCATTCACCATGAAACTCCTACTTTAATTTGACTTTCCAAAATGCAAGACCTCACACTAATCTATATTAAACTCCATTTGCCATTTCTCGGCCCACTTCCCCAGCTGCAATTTCTGATAACCTTCCTCACTGTCCACAATATCTCCTATTTTAGTGTCATCAGCAAACTTATTCATCATGCCTTGTACATTCTCACGCAAATCATTGATATAGATAACAAGCAGCAATGGGCTCAGCATTGATCTGGAGGCACTCCACTAGTCACAGGCCTCCAGCTTAACAAGCATCCTTCCCACTATTACCCTCTGCTTCCTACCATCAAGCCAACTGTGTATCCAATTTGACAGCTCTCCATGGATTCCATGCAATCTCACCTTCCAGAGCAGCCTACCATGTGGAATCTTATCAAAGGCTTTACTAAAATCCATTTGTACGACGTCTACCACCCTGCCCTTGTCAGGGCAGTTCTGTGGCCTCATTCTCTCCCCTATCCTACCTCACCCTTCCACCTTGGTTCCTGTGGACAGGTGCTCAACCCCTTGAGTGATGTGACCATGCAGCCCGGGGCAAGGCTGATAGCATTCCATTTCCCTGACTGTATTAGCCCTATGCCCTGGAGTTGCCATTAGAGCCAACACTGACTCACTGGACAGGGAAAGGCATGGGCCCCCTGACTGCAAACTCCCAGAGAGGACATCTGAATGTGGCCAATCCCACAGACTGGTATGAGAGGTTACCCTGGACCTACTGTGCCAGGACCCCCTGACTGATGGGTACCTCGATGGACTCCACCAAGGCTTTGAGAAATGGATTTCTGTTTTCTACACATCCTGTGTGTCTGCCACATAAATTGCTGGCAAATAGAGCACGGTGTGAGATTGATGCAGCACACTACCACGTAGCAAGCTGTAGACCCCTTAGACTGAGGTTTGCTGGCCAGAAAGGCATGTAGCCTGTTTCTCTGAATAAGCGAGGTAAGGCAGGGATGCTGTGAACATGCAGTAGGTGCGAAGTGAGTGAGAACTAACAGTGCAAGTGAGCAATCCGAGAGATGGTATCTGGTCTAGTCTGCACACTGGGTGTCTATCCCTGCACAGCGTCTCCCTGTTGTAACCTTTCGATGCTAGTTGCTGGTGCACCTTGCAATGTAAGTCTGTGCTTCCAGAGGGCACTGCCAGTACCTTGGAGAAATGCCAACCTGGTCATGCAGTTATAGAGATGTGCAGCATGGAAACAGACCCTTCGGTTCAACTCATCCATGCCGATCAGATATCCTAACCTAATCTAGTCCCATTTGCCAGCATGTGGCCCATATCCCTCTGAACCCTTCCTATTCATATACCCATCCAGATGCCTGTTAACTGCAGTAATTGTACCAGCCTCCACCACTTCCTCTGGCAGCTCATTCCATACACATACCACCCTATGTATGAAAACGTTGCCGCTTAGGTTCCTTTTAAATCTTTCCCCTCTCACTCTAAACCTATGCCCTCTAGTTCTGAATGTTCCCACCCCAGGGAAAAGACCTTGTCTATTTACCCTATCCATGCCCCTCATGATTTTATAAACCTTCTATAAGGTCTCCCCTCAGCCTCCGACACTCCAGGGAGAACAGCCCCAGTCTATTCAGCCTCTCCCTGTAGCTCAAATCCGCCAACCTTGGCAACATCCTAATAAATCTTTTCTGAACCTTTTCAAGTTTCACAACATCCTTCCGATAGGAAGGAGACCAGAATGGAACACAATATTCCAAAAATGGCCTCACCAATGTCCAGTACAGCCACAACATGACCTCCAACTCCTGTACTCAATACTCTGACCAATAAAGGAAAGCATACCAAACGCCTTCTTCACTATCCTATCTACCTCTGACTCTTTTCAAGGAGCTATGGGTATGTGCGGCTGGTACCATGGATCATGCCCTGGGCTATGGTTTGGCTGCAGGCAATGTAGAGGTCATTTAGAGCAAGCGGGTGAGCTGAATCCACCAGGCACCCAAACTGGTTTATTAATGGAGATTTAGCTTCTTTAATGAGTTTAGTAAGATAGGCGCCTGAACATTAATGAGGTGAGTTGTGGCATGGTGCTTTAACAAGCATTAAGTGTCCCTGCCCCCTACCCTCCCATCAATTGTCCACTTTACTGGTGCGAGTGAGAATCTCACCACGGTACTGTGAAAAGCATAAAAGGTGGGCCTCACTGGACCTTCCATCTAATTCTATCATGCTCTCAGCATAGTCTACAGTCCCCTAAAACGTTCCACCCAGTGTATAGATACTCTCAATCCAAGATACACCAGGCTAGTATCTCAATGTGTCAGAGGCAGCATTAGCTTAAATCAAATTAGATACTGAATGATTATTTGGATTGAAATAGTGTACAAGGCCAAAGAACAGTACAGTACAGGAACAGGCCCTATGGCCCACCAAGTCTGCACTGACACTTGATGACTTTCTAAACTAAAAATCTTTTGCCTGCACCGTCCATATCCCTCTATTCCTTGCCTATTCACATGTCCGTCAAGATGCCTCCTAAACAATCATATCTACCGTCACCACTTCCTCTGGTAGCAGTGCATTCCAGGCACTTACCACCCAAACCTTGCCTCTCACATCTCCTTTAAACTTATCTCCTTTTACCTTAAACCTTCCTCTGGAAGTCCATTCCACGTATGAACCAATCTTTGTGTAAAAGTGTTGCCCCTCACCTTGAAAATATGCTTCCTAGTCTTGAAATCCTTCAGCCGAGGAAAAGACACCTATCATTCACCTTATCTATAACCCACATTACTTTATAAACCTCTATAAGATCACCTCTCAACCTACTATTCTGCAAAGAAGATAGTCCCAGCCAATCCAGCATCTCCTTATAACTCAAATTCTCTATTCCTGGGAACATCCTGGTAAATCTCTTCTGAATCCTCTCCAGCGTAATCATATTCTCCCTATAATAGGGTGACCAGAACTGGACACCGTATTGCAACAATCCCGTGATTCTATATTTAATGTATGAGTCCCGTCAGGTAGACGTTACCCTTCATTTCTACTGAACAATGAGAATGTAAGACATTGTGCATCTCTTTCTCTGGGGCACCAGATCACCTATTCCTCGCCCCTTTCCAGGCAGAACACAAGGATTTTTTCGTCTCAACCATCAGGAAGTCTTGGTCAGGGTGTATGTCATGTAAGCCGCTCAATGAATCTGGAACAAGTGACACTTAAATTGATGGAATTCTCTTCACATCCTGATATGTGGAGCATCAGAAAGTTCATTAGGAAAGGCGAGTGTCTCACAATTTGATGAGGATAGAGGGTTGTTAAGAAGATCATTAAAGTATTGAGTGAATGAGAGTGCACTTTTCTTTCTAGAACTTGAGGTAGCTAAGATAAAGAAACTAAGGGATTAAAAAGAAAGAAGCCTTTCATTTTTTAAAGCACATTTTGTGACTTCAGTACTGAAGCACTTTAAAGCTGATGGAGGACATCTGAAGTGTTCTGACTTTTATATTGTATGGAAAACAGCTGCAATGTTATGCCCACAAACATTTATGTGATAATGATCAGTTACCCTATTTTGTGATGTTGTTTGAGCAAGGAACCTAAGGCGCAATCTTTTCACACAGAGGGTGGTGCGTGTATAAAATGAGCTGCCAGAGGAGGTGGTGGAGATGGGTACAATTACATTTAAAAGGCACCTGGATAGGTACATAACTGGGAAAGGTTTAGAGGGATATGGGCCAAGTGCTTGTAAATGGGGCCCTAGATTAATATAGGTGATCTGGTCGGTGCAGCCCTGTTGGACTGAAGCATCTGTTTCTGTGCTGTGTGACTCTATGACTCAATGACTCTATTGGCCAGGACACTGAAGGAATGTTCCTTCTCCTGCCCATCTTCCAAACAATTTTAAGGAAACATTTTGCCCATCTGCAAGGGACAGCTGCTTTGACGCACCCCCCCCCCAAACCTGCATTAAAATATGAACCCGGATTGTGTGCTTAGTCTCTAGAATGGAAATAGATCACACGACTTTCTGACTTAAAGTGGCCACAGGTAACATCTTACAAAAGCTGAAACAGACACAGAAATGCAACAGGTCTGACAGCATCTGTGGAGAGAGTTAATGTTTTGAGTTTAATGTAATTCTTCTTCAAAACAGAAGACAAGTATTGACACTTCAGTTCTGAAGAGGAGTCATACTGGACTTGGAACGTTAACTCTGTTTCTCTCTCCAAAGATGCTGCCAGACTTGCCGAGTTTATCCCGCACTTTCTCGGTTTATTTCAGATTCCCAGCATCCGTAGAGTTTTGCTATTATCTTACAAAGGATATATATGTTGGCTGACGACCAGTCACACAACAAGGTAGGTGCTTTGCAGAGTCTGAATGAACATGCAAATAAACAGTAATATCGAAAGAGTTTACTCTGAATATTTATTTATTCAGCTTCCTCCAAGATTCACTGGATTTCTGAACCAGCTCTCAGCTGTTGGTACTAAATGATTGTATGAACGATGGATGGTTAAATCTGTCACTTTGGCAGATGAATCCTGGGTAAACAATATAATGATGAATTTTTAACTCCCAACATCAGTGAAAGGATTGGATCTGCTGCCTATCAGGGATCACAGGCTGATAGAAATTCAGGAACTGGTGCAAATTGCTTCAAGAGGTAATCACTCATGGTGTTGCCTTGATGTTTTCCTGCCCTTCACCGTGATGGTAATCAAAAAATAGCCTAGCACAGATATTCTCACAAACGCAAAACATAAAAATAAATATTTCATATTTATTTCATACATCTTTTTCTCCCACAGTCCAAAGATGTGCAGGTCAGGTGAATTGGCCATGCCAAATTGCCCATAATGTTAGGTGCATTAGTCAGTGGGAAATGGGTCTGGGTGGGTTATCCTTCAGAGGGTCAGTGTGGACTTGTTGGTCTGAAAGGTCTGTTTCCACACTGTAGGGAATCTAATCTAAAATATCACTAGGATCAGCAAAGACTACACTTTCTATAGCTCTTCAAAAGTTGGACTGGTAGTTAGATTTGATTTGATTTGATTTATTATTGTCACATGTACCTAAGTACAGTGAAAAGTTTGGTTTTTTGTGCAGTACAGGCAGATCATACCATCCAAAGCCTATTAGGATAATGGAGCAGAACGAGGAATACAATGGTATGTCTGCAGCAAAGGTGCACAGAGAGTGAGATCAACATCAAATTTAAAATCTGACAGGTCCATTCAGAATTCTGATAACAGCGGAGAAAACGCTGTTCTTGAATCTATTCATAGGTGTGTACAAACTTATATATCCTCTGCCTAATGGAAAAGGGTGGAAGAGAGTATAACTGGGGTGGGAGTGGTCTTTGATTATGATAAGATCTGCTGTAGACAGTTCACAAAATGTTTCCACAGTCCGGCGCCATCTTGAACTTGAAGGTAAATGGGTTCATTTGTTTTAACTCCCCTGGGTCAAACTAAAGTGGCCTACTCCATGTTCATAAGGATACAAGACATGGGGGATCCAAGATGGCGGCGACCCAGCAAGACTGAGTCTTTAGTGCTCCTCCCAAGACTTGGGTACAGTGGGTCACCCACCCCGTACCATGCTCACCAAATCATTTATAATAGTTGTATAATTTAATTAGTTGTGTAATATTACATTTAAACAATTTAATCCTAAGTAAAAATGACTAAAGGGAAGGGAGCCCTCAGCTCTCAGCAGGCAGGAACCCCTCCCCCACCCTCTCCAGCTGCAGCAGAGGCGTCCACAGCCGCCCCGGGGGACTTACCAACAGTAACAAGCCTTGCAGAAATGATTTCCAAGCTGGATTCGAAAATCGATGCCTTTATTGCAGAATCCAGAAATTGTTGGGACTCGCTCTCGGCCGCGCTGCAGAAGCACAACCGAGAAATCCAGGAAATTGAACGCCGAGTCGGAGGGGCGGAGTTAAAGGCCGCGACCTCCAAAAATACCGCTCAATCGGCCGTGGATCAGGTCCGGACTCTCGAGCAGCGAGTCCGGACCTTGGAAAATCATATTGACGACCTCGATAATCGAGGTCGTCGAAAAAATATTCGTTTGCTGGGCCTTCCCGAACGGGAAGAGGAAGGCCAGGTTACAGCATTCCTGGAGCAGTGGCTGCCACAGCTTTTAAATCTGCAATCTGGATCAGGCCAGGTAAGGGTGGAATGGGCCTACCGGGTCGCAATATGCGGGCCCGGCTCGAACCAGCGCCCGCACCCGGTCCTGTTCCGGCTGCAGAGCTATAGGGAGAGGCAGATACTCCGAGAAGCGTCTAGATTAGATTAGATTAGATTACTTACAGTGTGGAAACAGGCCCTTCGGCCCAACAAGTCCACACCGACCCGCCGAAGCGTAACCCACCCATACCCCTACATTTACCCCTTTTAACCTAACACTACGGGCAATTTAGCATGGCCAATTCACCTGACCCGCACATCTTTGTGACTGTGGGAGGAAACCGGAGCACCCGGAGGAAACCCACGCAGACACGGGGAGAATGTGCAAACTCCACACAGTCAGTCGCCTGAGTCGGGAATTGAACCCGGGTCTCTGGCGCTG
>NC_057737.1:44589849-44639468 GCF_004010195.1 Chiloscyllium plagiosum | reverse complement strand
GTTTGTTTTTTTTCTTTTTTTCGGTTTTTTTTTTGTTTTGTTTTTTTTTGTTAAATTTTGGCTATTGTATATTTGAGCTAATTGTATACCAATGTTTATATCTGAGAGTTTTGTTTATTTTTGTAAACTTGTAAAAATGTTAAATTTCTAATAAAAATATCTATTAAAAAAAGGATACAAGTCATGCAACTTTAGTTTGACTAGAGGATTAAAACCTCGCAAATTAAACTCCATCTGTCATGCTTCAGCCCATTGACCCAATTGCTCAAGATCAATTTGTAATTAGATAACCTTCCCCACTGTCCACGATACCACCAATTTAGTGTCGTCTTTAAATTAGATATTAGCGTTAGTTCCAGGAAGAAGGATTTAAGGAGTATCTCAGAGGAGGCAAGTGGAAAAGTGGCAGAACTTTAGCAGCAAGTTTAAGCCTACAAGTTGGGAGGTTTTGTTAAAACTATACAATGCACTCGTAAGACCACAACTGGAATACTGGGAACAGTTTTGGACCCCTTATCAATGGAAAGATACACTGGCTCTGGAGGCAATCCAGAGAAGGTTAGTATCAGTTACAGAGGGACTGTCTTGCAAGGAGAAGTTGAGTGTTTTGGGTCTGTACTCATTGGAGCTTAGAAGAATGAGAGGTGACTTTATTGAAGCATATAAAATCCTTAGGGCTCTTGATGGAGTAGAGTCAGAAAGGTATTTTTGCCTTGTAGGAGAGTCTAGGACCAGAGGGCATAATCTCAGAATGAGGCCTCACACATTTAGCACAGAGTTGAGGAGGAATTTCTTCTCTGAGTGGGTGGTGAATCTCAGACATTCCAGAAAGCCAGAATTGAGGGAATGTGAATAGTTCCAAGAGTTGTAAGGTTGAAGAGGTTGAGGAGTTAGGGAAGAATGGGTTCAGAAAAGAATTTGAAAGCAAGTATGAGAATTTTAAAAATTTGACATTATGTCACAGGGAGTCAGTGTAGGTCAGTGAGCTCAGGGATGCTGAGTGTAGGGATGAAAGCAGAGGTGGATAACCACAAGCTTATATAGTATGTACAAGGGGAGGGAATATTTGAGTCTATTGTGAACAAAGGAATGGAAAGAGGATTTCAGCAATAGGTGGACTGAACTGGGGGCAAAGGTGAGTGACATTATGGAACAGGAAGACGGTGCATTTGGTGATGGCTTGGGAATGAGGTTGGAATGTCATATAAGGTGCTGCCAATTAGATTCAATTTCAGACAATGGCCAAGGAGAGGGATGGAGTCAAGGTAAATCTTCCCAATAGTCAACTGGAGGGAACCTCCACTCGTCCATGAGTGGATGTCAGACATGCAGTGTGACGAATCAGGAGGAGAAATCCAGAGAGCTGGCAATAAGGTGGAGCTGGGTGCATCAAATGTACATGAGGAACCCGGCAGGTGTTTTGAGGATGTCAGTGAGGGGTGAAGAGAAATGAGGGGGTACTGAGGATAGATCCTTGGGGCAATCTGGAGAACAGGATGTAGGAGCAGGAAGGAAAACCATTTCAAGTGATTCTCTGGCATTGGGTGGTTAGATAAGATTGGAGCATATGGAGGGGTACCCACCAGCTGGACAGCTCTTAGAGGAGGCTGATGTTGTCAAAGAATAAGGAATAACTTAACTTTTATTCAAGCCTCACTCCTGCCATTTTTCATACTTAACTTCAGGTTTTATGTTTTGCCTTTGGTGCCAGTAATCAGTCAGCATTTCAATGTCATTTAAATAGAGCTTGTTTTCTGAAGGACGATTTCATAATTTGAAGGGTACTGGTTTATTTATGTAAGTCTTTCTGAATACATGTAGAAAGCTGCACTGTTACAGGGAGTTTCAGCAAATCTGCACAATTAAATGTTATTTTAATCTCTCCCCTTGGAGAGAGTCAGATGGAGGGAATCCAACCCAATGCATCTGCTAAAATAATTCTCTTAGATAATGACTGGTATGCACCTTAATACATTTCACTCGTCTTGTGAGCCACTTCAACAAAGTATCTATGATAAGGACACACTGTTCATTGGGCTAACTAAGTAAGTAAAGGATAGTAGCATTTTTTTTTAAAAAGCATATAATACCACAATGTTTAATGACAGGTTGAAGATAGGACAGATTTTAGAAACCAGCAAAGTTGCTCAAGAAATTAAAGAGTGAATGAGCATAAGAGAGAAAGCTAGCTAGAAATATAAAAACAGCCAGTAAGAGTTTCTATAAATATTTAAAAATAGTGTGAATATTGGCCTCTTTGAGGCCTGGAAAAGTAATGATGGGAAACAAACAAATGCATCAGAAATAGCATTCTAAGGATACCACTTTCATATTCATGTATCAATACAAATAAAAATAATTTATGTTTATCCATCAAAGAATAATAATTGTTCTAAAGCCACTAAAAGTTTTCCTGTATATCCACGAAGTGCAAAAAATCATAAATAGAGCTAGCAAGAGGATTGCATTTCCACTACAAACAATAGTTCTGCAATAATATCAACTATATCATCTTAATTTAAACAGGAGAACTTAAAGCTTTGCCTTGTACTTCCTACCTTACTGCTCACTTTTCTTCATTTCAATATTTTCATTTAATTTAGCTTCATATACTATGTACCCTAAATAATGCTCAACTATTTTGTGGTCTTTTAATTGAAAGGCTTATGCTCTAACATCCATTTTCAGTAAACAGTTCAAGACCATGCATTTAAGGCATGGTCCCTGAAACAGATTGAAACCAAGGAAATACTTACAAAGTGTATCTGCTACAGGAGGTTAGTCTCAGAGTAGCTGATGAAATAGTGAATGGCCATGATTTAGGCAGATTCAAGCCTATTGTAGCCTCTTTTAAGGATAGAAGGTACACAATGGATTCAATTATTAGTTGATCAAGCCGGAAGGGGTTCACATGTTTCATTTCCTGTCCCCCCATCCCAAAAGTGCTTGAAATTATGCATTTATGATGAATGGTTAAACATAAGAATATAACAACCGGGAAGAGGAGTAGGCCATCTGGCCCTTGGAGCCCGCTCTGCCATTCACTAAGATCATGGCTGATCTTTTTATGGACTCAGCTCCACTTACCCGCCCACTCACCGTAAACCCTTAATTCCTTTATTGTTCAAAGATCTAGCTTTGCCTTGAAAACATTAAATAATTTAGCTCCTACTGCTTCCCTGGGCAGGAAATCCCACAGATTCACATCCCTTAAAGTGAAGAAGTTCTTCCTCAGCTCAGTCCTGAACCGGCTCCCCCTTATTTTGAGGCTACGCTCCTTAGTTCTGGTTTCACCCCCCAGTGGAGACAAGTTGAAATTTTTTTAAAAATGCTTTATACATGATTTCACTGAGTTTTCCCAATTATCAGGTTTTTTATTCATGTAAAACCTTGTTAAAATAAGTATATCGACGGGCTTAAAATTAGTTAGTCGCATTATTCAGGGTGAAGGGGTTCCGATTCACATCCTGCTCCCATTATGGCAATGCCTGTTATTTACAGGGATCCGAGTAGCGTTTTATTGAAATTCTGTTCTTAAAGGCACTCAGTCCATCTTCAAGGGAAGTTGTACCAAATGACAGGAGGTTGCTGTGGGATACAACTGTTGAATTTTAGATGTGGATAAGTGAATCCTGGGGCTAAGAGAGGGATCCAGGGTCATAGGTGTAAGAGGTTGGAGTAACATCATGGCTCACACTCTTAAGGGCTCGGGAGCAGGTGACCAGGGAAGTCAATTCCTGACATCTTGACCCAAGCACCTCGCAGCAGTGCCATGTGAAATCTATTGACGTCGCACGGGTGGTCAAGATTGGCGATTGCATTTCCATACAACATCATGTGCCTATTGCTTAAGTAGTCTTTCCCACAGTGTTTAAATGTATCACACTCCCCTCACTCAGCCATTAGCAGCTTCTGATGCCTTGCGTCTGTGGAGAAGGGCATGTAAGATATAGAATGTGGGGAAATGGATGGTGATATCTTGAAATATGTTCATATTACAGAGCATGAGGTGCTGGATGTCTTAAAATGCATAAAAGGTAGATAAGTCACCAGGTCCTGATCAAGTGTACCCTAGAACTCTGTGGGAAGCTAGGGAAGTGATTTTTGCGCCCCTTGTTGAGATATTTGGATCATCGATAGTCACAGGTGAGGTGCTGGAAGTCTGGAGGTTGGCCAACGTGGTGCCACTATTTAAGAAAGGTGGTAAAGACAAGCCAGGGAATTATAGATGAGTGAGCCTGACATCGGTGGTGAGCAAATTATTTGAGGGAATCCTGAGCAACAGTATTTGCCTGTACTTGGAAAGGCAAAGACTAATTAGGCACAGTCAGCATAGCTTTGTGTGTGGGTAATCATGTCTCACAAAATTGATTGAGTTTTTCGAAGAAGTAACAAAGAGGATTGATGAAGGCAGAGCGATGGATGTGATCTGTATAGACTTCAGAAAGGCGTTCTACATGGTCAGCAAGATTAGATCTCATGGAATACAGGGAGAATTAGCCATTTGGATACAGAACTGGCTCAAAGGTAGAAGGCAAAAGATGGTGGTGGAGGCCGGTGACCAGTGGTGTGCCACAAGGATCAGTGCAGGGTCCACTGCTTTTCATCGTTTATATAAATGATTTGGATGTGAACATAGGAGGTATAGTTAGTAAGTTTGCAGATGACACCAAAATTGGAAGTGTAGTGGACTACTTCAGAGTACAATGGGATCTTGATCAGATGGGCCAATGAGTCGAGGAGTGGCAGATGGAGTTTAATTTAGATAAATGTGGGATGCTGCATTTTGGAAAGGCAAATCAGGGCAGCACTTGATGGTAAGGTCCTAGGGAATGTTGCTGTACAAAGCAACCTTGGAGTGTAGGTTCATAATTCCTTGAAAGTGGAGTTGCAGGTAGATAGGATAGTGAAGAAGGCGTTTGGTATGCTTTCCTTTACTGGTCAGAGTATTGAGTACAGGAGTTGGGAGGTCATGTTGTGGTTGTACAGGACATTGGTTAGGCCACTATTGGAATATTGCGTGCAATTCTGATCTCCCTGCTATAGGAAAGATGTTGTAAAGCTTGAAAGGGTTCAGAAAAGATTTACAAGGATGTTGTCAGGGTTGGACGGTTTGAGTTATAGGGAGAGGTTGAATAGGCTGGGGCTGTTTTCCTTGGAGCATCGGAGGCTGAGGGGTGACCTTATAGAGGTTTATAAAATCATGAGGGGCATGGATAAGGTAAATAGGTAATGTCTTTTCCCCGGGGTGGGGGTGTCTAGAACTAGAGGCATAGGTTTAGGGTGAGAGGGGAAATATTTAAAAGGGACTTCAGGGGCAACTTTTTCATGCAAAGGGTGGTCTGTGTATGGAACGAGCTGCCAGAGGAAGTGGTGGAGGCTGGTACAATTACAACATTTAAAACTCAGCTGGATGGGTATATGAATAGGAAGGGTTTAGAGGGAAATGGGCCGGGTGCTGGTAAATGGGACTAGATTAATTTAGGATATATGATTAGTATGGACATTTTGGACTGAAGGGTCTGGTTTTGTGCTCTACATTTCAACTAATGCCTCCAAATTCACACTGTCTCCACATGACTCCATCTATAAGGGAGGTCTTGTAGTGAACCTACTTCTGTGTCAGAAGCTCTGCATTCAAATCCCACCTCAGGGACTTGATGGCCATGAATATGCCAAGCAATTATACTTTTTGATGTTTTTTCAGATTGATTATTGACCCTGTAACCAGGGATACCTCTTTTATCCTTCTTAAGTATAACATATTGAGATCTTTTTTATTCAACCCAGTCGGCAAACAGTGCCTATTTTGAACACCTCACTCAAAAGAATACACCTGTGTCAGTGTGGCACTCACTCAGTATGACACTGGTGTGTCAACCTTGATTTTTGTGCTTGGGTCCGAGAAGAGGAATTAAATCCACAAGCTCTGATTGAGAACAGAACTGCTACTAACTCAACCACAATTGATACACATCCCACTAAGCAATGTATTCAGCCATACATTGTTTGAATATAACTGCGAGTCACTTACCTGTATCACTGTCTGCTTCCACCCATCTCTCAATGCTCAGTTGAATAACAACTTCATTCTGCCCATCATATCTCTCATTAACTTTTCTTTCAATGCTCAACTCTAACTAACAATCTTCATCTCTTAACTTGGATTCTTGATTATCAATCAATCATTATCACTCAAGCTTGCTTTAATTTTAGTGCCAAGTATTTGTTTCTTTGGAGAAATTGAGGACTGCAGATGCTGGAGATCAGAGTCGAAGAATGTGGTGCTGGAAAAACACAGCAGGTCAGGCAGCATCTGAGGAGCAGGAGAATCGATGTTTCGGGCATAAACCCTTCATCAAGAATGAGGCTTGTGGGCAGGGCCTGAGAGGGGTAGGGCTGGGGGTAAGGTAGCTGGGAAAGTGACAGGTAGATGAAGGTGGGGCTGAAAGTGATAGGTCAGAGAGGATTGTGGAGCAGATAGATGGGCGGGAAGATGGACAGTTAGGACCGTTCAAGAGGACAGTGCCGAGTTGGAAGGTTAGGACTGGGATAAAATGTGAGGAGGGGAAATGGGGAAACTGTTGAAATCCACATTGATCCTGTATGGTTGGAGGGTCCCAAGGTGGAAGATGAGGCGTTCTTCCTCCAGGCGTCAGGTAGTTAAGGTTTGGTGATGGAGGAAGCCCAGGACCTGCATGTCCTTAGCGGAGTGGGAGAGGGAGTTAAAGTGTTCAGCTATGGGATGGTGGGGTTGATTAGTGTGTGTGTCCCAGAGATGTTCTCTGAAACGATCCACAAGTTGGCATTCTTTGACCAGCATGTCCTCTCAAGTCTAATATAGTCTCTCAGTATTTCTTTTACTTCCTTCTGCATCCAGACCTGGCTAGATGCTGAAATAACTTCACAGATAGCAGTATCCAGTCACCCTTTACTTACATGTGCATAGTAAATGGCACTGACCCAGCCAGCCTAGAGCCAGTTCCTGGAGTGAACAGAATGCCTGACCCTCCTGTTTATATCTGTCAGCCAGGGCTCCCTGATTGGACCAGATTAACAACCTCACATTCTATGAGGTCCACCTGGCTGACCTTGCTTTTCACAATCTTAACAACACTGAAACAATTGATTCCATACTTCTGTTAAAGAGTTATTGGACTTGAAATATTAACTCTGTCTCTCTACTGGATCTGCTGAGTTTCTCCAGAATGTTCAGTTTTTTATTTCTGATTTTCAACATCCGCAGTTCTTTGCTTTAGTCTTTATAATTGATCAGACAAAATGAGTTCTGGAAAGTGGGATTAGAATGGGTGGTATATTCAGAAGCACAGATACGATGGGCTGTATGGCTTCCTACGTGTAACTTCTCAGTGGTTCTACAGTTGGCTCACAATCTGGAAATAAACAGTAAATATCTACCAATTTAAAAAAATTCTTTGATGGGCTTTGACCATAACTGGCAAGATAATTATTTTTGCCTATCCCTAACTGCACTTCACCTGAGTGGTCTGCTGGGTGACAGTGATGGTTAACAGACAAACACATTGCTGTGGGTCTGGAGTCACATGGAGGATTTCCTTGCCTGAAGGGCATGAAGGGAACAGATTTGTTTTTAATCAGCAGTCAGTGATATTCCTCATTTTATTAATGGAAATGAAATCTCATTTTACTTAGGGAATGTAAGTTCCATTAGCTGCCACTGTGTGTTTTGAATCCTTGTGCCCAGACCATTCACCTGGATCTCTAGATTGCTAGGCCAGGGATATTACTGCTATGTCACCTCCTCCCTCTGTGAAAAGCAGTCTTCATTGAGAATTTGCAGATACAAAATAAAATCAAGGCTAATGTTAAACAAGAAACTAAATTAAGTCTAATAGGAGTTTGGTAAGTTCAATGAACGTATTGAAGATGACAACAAGTCATATATCGACAAGTATATTTCACAATCTAGAGTGACTTTGTCCTCTTCCTTACAGGAGCTGGTTTCTCCTGAACAAAGCTTGAGGAGTTGTCTCTCAGTCGATATCAATTAGCATTAACCGTCAGGCAATAAACATTGTAGCATTAGCTGATTAAGTGATTTGTCTAGGTTTGCCACTTCACTTCTGACTGCGTTGGTGAGATTGCTCACAGGATGAACGTGTTTTGAACTTGAGCGGGGAAAGAGATGAGTAGAGAAGACAAATCCATATGAGTGAGCCTCAAGAGTTAACATTGGGTCTAATGGGACAGAAGGGTCTGTGCCTATGTATGTCAAAGAAATGCTTTTCAAAGCAAGTTTTAGGGTTAGGATAGACTCAATGTTTCAAATCTCCGATAAAACCCTTTGGAAACCTACCATTGATCTACCATCATTGGTGAAAGGACCACAGAAGAGATGGGGTGAAACGCTCAGAATAATCTGAAAAATCTAGAAGCAAATTCATTCAGAACTTCGAAAGGGGAATTAGATAAAAGTTAACAAAGGTAAAAAAATGCAGGGCTGGGGAAGAACAGCAGGAAATGGGGCTAATTGCAAAGTCCCTTCAGACATCTTAGAATTAGGATTAGCTTTTTTGTGACATGCACTCACATGAGTACATTGAAAAGTTTACAAGCTGTTTCTTATGCTGCCAGATCAGATACCAAGTTACCTAGGCACTGCTTCTTAAGCACACATTCTTAGGGAAAAGAGAATTAGGAAGATTACAAAATAAAAAGTCCAGCAATAAATTCAAAAAATAGAGAAATAAAAGTTCAGAAAAACAGTTCTTTCAACCCAGACCACACTGGGCTTCATCTCAAGGCTGGGAATGCCAGGAGTTCGAATCCATGCTGAGGCTGGGAGCTCGGGTCCATACTGAGGTCGGGAATTTGAGTCCACGCTGAGGCCGGGAGCTCATGTCCACATTGAGGCCAAGATTCTGAGTCTGCGTTGGTTTTCACCCCAGACATCGCTGATGCTCCCTGAGAACGGGACGTAAAATGAAAAAGAGAAAACAAAAATGCCGAAAGGGAGAGAGAAAAAAGAAAAGGAACAGGTGGAGCAATCAAGATCCGGCTCAAGAGTCCCACTTTGCCACCATCTTGGAGGCAAAACAAAATGTTGGCCCAGTTGCTGCCTTCTATAGGATTCTATGATAATCTAACATCTAACTCAACGTTAACTACTTTTGGTAGATTTCCAAATGTTGATGAAGTTTGCGCATCCCACATTTTATTGCTTCTCTGTGACC
This sequence comes from Chiloscyllium plagiosum, assembly GCF_004010195.1. Taxonomy (NCBI): domain Eukaryota; kingdom Metazoa; phylum Chordata; class Chondrichthyes; order Orectolobiformes; family Hemiscylliidae; genus Chiloscyllium; species Chiloscyllium plagiosum. The sequence continues at coordinate 44,630,253 of NC_057737.1, read as the reverse complement.
CGATTTCAATGCTTGCAAAATGCTGCAACTGCAGAGGGACAGCGGGCAGGGAGTGGGGGGTGGGGGAAGCAGAGAGAGCTCTCGAGAGGTGAGTGAGGGTGGTTAAGTGGGACGTCGGGAGAGGGTTATAGTTGAGCAGGTTGAGGGTGGAGTTGTTGAAAATGGAAGGGGAGAGTGGAGAAGAGTTGCTGAGGGAGCTGGGGGTAGAGATGTTGAGCATGGAAGCCAATGGTTTTGTCCAAAACCTGTTGAAGATTCTGAAGAGGCCTCAGGATAATGAATTGTTGACAGGGAGCTGGAACCTGGGTGTCAATCCCAGAATTGCCACTCACCATGGCACATGTTTCAAAGAGCCTTCTCCTTTACATTCAAGAGAACCTTTATATTCCCAGTTACCCAATCAAAAGCACTGAATCAAAATGGCCAACCAAGGCACTGAGAGAATAGCCAATCCGAGCAGCAAAATGTTATCTCATTGACAAACTGTTTGGGAAAGAAGTTGAGTCCAGGCTAGAGGTTACATTTAACAGTCACCACTGCTGCCCACACATCCCCAAATGATTGTCCTAGGCCTCCAATGGGACATGTAGCCCATGATGTGGGGACTCCTGTTGCAAGGAATAGTTTTTATAACAACATCAGTCTAATTCTAACATTGTACTGCGTTAGCATGGTCGTGTCTGAAGTACATGGTTCTGAGTATGTCACACTGCAGATTCTTCACCACAAGATCCAGGCTGATACTGCCGAATGGTATCAGGTGAGTGCTGCATTATTAGAGGTGGCAGAATTCACTAAGGAGGTAAACTGAACTCTTGTGTGCCCTCTAAAGTGGGCATAAATGGCAATAAGACTTAGAGAAATATATCCATTCTAAAAGTCGATTAATAACTGTTGGAGCCTTTTTAAAATCTCCAAGAGGATTGTACAAGTCAAGAACAAATGGGAAGAGACATGAAATGTTTTCTGCACAAGTGGCAGATCAGGCCTGCACCTGATCCCTGCTTGCCGTTGGGAAAGTTAATCCACTTCTGTCCGAAGCGAGGGCGAGAAGGGTTGTTCCCATTTCACACATCAGGGTATCTCTGTCTCGCAGAGAAAGGCAGGCCAACTAAACTGTCAGCTATTCACAGCCAGGGTCAGCTCAGTCAACAAGGCCTGGCTACTGACACAGTGGGAAGCTGACATTCAGCCAATGTTGGCATTTGCCCAATATCTGAACAGTAATAAAAGACTGAAAGTGCTGCAGGAATGCAACAGGTCTGGCAGCTTCTGTGCAGAGAGTTAACGTTCCAAGTCCAATGTGACTTTTCTTCAGAACTGAAGGGGGCAAGTGATGGGGAGAAGGGGGTGAAGACTGGCAATTGGATCAGATTGTGCAGCCTCAGAGCAAATGGCTAATAGAGGCTAACAGTAATAGAGAAGAAATATAGATGAAGAGGAGGTGTTAATAGTAAGTGTTAGTAGCAGAAAAAAGGAGGAATCTTAGAAGGTCAGGAGCAAACCTTCCTATCTCTGGAACTGTACTGAGCCCTGCAGCTCCATTCCTTCAGCAATGTATAATAAACCGGAATGCCAATGGGTAGCCCTGTATATTAACAATCTACACCTTACCGGGGGAACTGCTTCTGTAGTAGATGGAAAGGTCAAGTTAGGAAATTCATTGCTCCCCCTTAAGAATTTGAGTAACCTGACACCTAACATCTCCTTCACCTCATCCCCTGGCCTGTTGTCCACTCTTTCCTTATTTAAAGAAGTTTATAAAATTATGAGGGGCGTAGATAAGGTGAATAGCAAAGATCTTTTTCCTCGGGTTGGGGAGTTCAAAAACCAGGGGGAAATAATTTTAAGTTAAGAGGAAATAGATTTAAAAGGGAGCTGAGGGACAACTTTTTCACCCAGAGGGTGGTCCCTATGTGGAATGAACCGCCAGTGGAAGTAGTAGATGCAGGTACAATTACAACATTTAAAAGACATTTTGAAAAGTACATGATTAGGAAAGATTTAGAGGGATATGGGCCAAATGGAGGCAAAGGGGACTAATTCAGTTTGGGAAACTTGTTCAGCATGGACGAGTAGGCCTGAAGGGTCTATTTCCATGCTGTATGGCTCTATGACTGAATGACTGTGCTGTCCCAGAGCTAAGATCAGAATCCAGGCACATAGTTAAAGAGAAGCATCTGAGCAACTGGCTTGGAGGTGCTGGTGTTGGACTGGGGTGGACAAAGTTAAAAATCACACAACAGCAGGTTGTAGTCCAACAGGTTTATTTGGAAGCACTAGCTTTCTGAGCGCTGCTCCTTCATCAGGTGGTTGTGGAGAATAACCATCTGATGAAGAAGCAGTGCTCCAAAAGCTAGTGCTTCCAAATAAACCTGTTGGACTATAACCTGCGGTTGTGTGATTTTTAACTCCATCTGAGCAAAGTAATGAAAGAGGAGGAAGTGACAATAGGGGCAGGTGGATGGGGAGGATTTGACTTAAACTAAAATCAAACTGAACTCATAGTGAGGTAAATATGAGCTGGTTACAAGCCAATATTGTGGCTCATTGTGCCTCATGTCCATTGCTGGATTTGAAAGTCTAACCTAATCTAGGCTACAATAGGCACAAATTCTCCAAATGAATTCCCCTGTAAATGATATAACATAGTTACTCTGTGATCACACCACCACTAGCTTTAATCAATGTTATTTCAATGCCAGCTTCAGTGTTGTCTCTGTGGAAATCAGGATAGAAATGATGAAAGGACACTATGAACTGTAATTCAATCTCTAGTTTTGTTCTTTGTGTTTATAATGTCATTTTGCATTGTGTTAAATCTGTTCAGTCACATACATTTACAACGGTAATAATACTCACCCATGTCAGCTGTCTTTCCAATGAGGAAATAGAGGGAATGGTGCTGAAATGCATGAGAGATTAACTGTCCATCTTCTAGTGGAGGCCACACCTTTTTTTCAAGCATCCATTCAATACTCCATAAAGGCAAAGTCTGCCTAAGGTTTGATGCTGTCCAATTCCTTGGGGGTGGAAGGGGAATGGATGGTGAGAGTGGTTTTGTCTAGTTCCTCTTTAAAGAAGTTAGACAACTCTGACCAGAATTTTATGAATGAATTTGCCCAAGTGTTCCACAATACCGAAGCGGTCAAATCACCACGAATATAAGCCAGTACCAATGCAAAATAGTCCCAACTTTATTAGGAAACAAGTTACAATAATCTTTAATACAAAGCATACTGTCTCAAACCTGACTTGGCCCCTTAAGCTCATTCTTTGGATGGTCTGCTAGTCTCTGCCTCTTGCCATGCTGCTCTCCTTGGAAGTCTTCTGGAAGATTCAAGAAAGAGGTCCGTAGGTGAACCCAGCTTTTATAACTTTTTAGATGGTTTTCTGGAATTTTCTATAGTTCTGGTGAAGCAATTAATAGTTTGAAACAATTTTAATCATTTGAATGGCTTGCTACAGTTTGTTTCATTGTGTAACAGGACCTGGTGCCTTTCTGTCTGGGCCCTCCTTTGTTTGGTGGATAAATTGTTGGGGTTACCTTTGTCCAGGATAACTGCTGCTTTTTATGTTATGCTAATGTCATTAGCACTTGGCTCCTGTGTTTGCACTGTGTCTGGTGTCGAGGTTTTGTCACTTCAGAGTTTTACTTGGACAATGTACCCAGCATCCCTTGCTGTTTGGCCCAGTTAGTGATCTATCCGTGTTTAGCAGCCAGGAGGCTGCTACAGTGGAGATCCCTTCCAGCATCTACCTAACACCCTCCATCAAGATACAAAAAAAATTGGAGTAGGAATTGATGTGCAATGCAATTACTTTTTACACATAACATCAGCACAAACCAGACTGACTTAGCAGTGGGACAACTTGTAGACAACTTGTAGACAAACCTGGTGTAACAAATGGAGGGGGCCTTAAATCTCTCCTTGAAGGGGCTAGTGCATCAATAAGGATAAAACCAGTTGTCATCAAAAAGGCAGGATTCTAAGGGATCAAAGGTAAAAATGAGCATTTATTTTCTTTAAATCGAGAATCTGTGCAGTCAGCAAGAACTGGAGCGCTCCCCGGTGGTTAACCCTGATATTAATTGTTCTGAAAAGCTGAACTACCTCTAAGGTTCGACTGGTCCCTGGAGTGGACAATCTGCAACATGTTCTCAAGTGTTGGACAAATCCCTCGTAAGAAATCACAGCCTTAATCTTTGCAGACCTTTTGGATCAGTCCGTTTCAGGAGCATGTCTGTGCTGGGTTTATTTGGTGATGGGTACAATCTTTGCCTAAGTATTATCACAAAATCTTAAAGTATTTAATGAACCAACCTACAGGTGCAAAACAACCTACAGGTGCAAAACAACAACAATCTAGGCCAATATACAACACTCCACAGAGTGGGAGTGAGGGAGCAGGAAATGGCATAGATGAAGAGGGGCAAGATGTGAGAGTTTTGCAATGGTCGGACAGGGAAGTGGCTATAGAGGCATGGGGTGGGAAGAACATTGAAATAAAAGGAGGAATTGGATGAAGAGGACATAGATTCGTAGAGATGTACAGCACATAAGCAGACTCTTCTGTCCAACTCATCCATGCCGACCAGATATCCTAAACTAATCTAGCCCCAGTTGCCAGCACTTGGCCCACATCACTATTCCTTCCTATTCATATACCATCCGGATGCCTTTTAAACGTTGTAATTGCCCCAGCCTCCACCGCTTCCTTTGGCACCTCATTTCATACACATATCACCTTCTGCATGTAAGATATCCTAAACTAATCTAGCCCCAGTTGCCAGCACTTGGCCCACATCACTATTCCTTCCTATTCATATACCCATCCGGATGCCTTTTAAATGTTGTAATTGTCCCAGCCTCCACCGCTTCCTTTGGCACCTCATTTCATACACATATCACCTTCTGCGTGTAAATTCCGGCCCTTAGGTCCCTTTTAAATCATTCCCCTCTCACCATAAACCCTCTAGTTTTGGACTCCCCCACCCCAAGGAAAAGACCTCGTCTATTTACCCTATTTACCCTATTTACCCTTACAATTTTATAACCCTTTACAAGGTCACCCCTCAACCTCCGACACTCCAGGGAAAACAGCCTTAGCCTATTCAGCCTCTCCCTATAGCTCAAACCCTCCAAACCTGGCAACCCTTTTGTAAATATTTTATGAACTCTTTCAGGTTACACAATTTCCCTCTGATAGGAGAGAGACCAGAATTGCACACAATACTATAAAAGTGGCCTGATCAATGTCCTGCAGCATGACCTCTCAACTCTGATCCTCAATGTTCTAACCAATAAAGGAAAGCATACAAAACACGTTCTTCATTATCCTATACACCTGTGACTCCACTTTCAAAGAATAATGAACGTGCACTCCAAGGTTTCTTTGTTCAGCAACACACCCAGGACCTTACCATTAAATGTATAAGTTCTGCCCTGATTTGCCCTTCCAAAATACAGTGCCTCACATTTATCTAAATTAAACTCCATCTGCCACTCCTCGGCCCATTGGCCCATCTGATCAAGATCCCGTTGTACTCTGAGGTAACCTTCTTCGTTGTGCATTACACCTCCAATTTTGGTGTCATTTGCAAGCTTACTAGCTCTCCCTCCTATGTTCACATCCAAACCATTTAGATAAGTGACATAGGATGAAAGGGACGACATAGGAAGAAGAGGAGGAATGGGATCAGAACTAAATTGAAGGGAAAGGATGAAAGGAATAGCAGGTATGGAATGGGATATGATTAAAAAGGTCCTCTTTGAAATCTGCTGGAGATAAATAATTTGTACCAATGCCTTTCATCTTACATGCACCAGGACTCAGCAAACATGTCAGATCTCAAACACGCACCACAACTTATCCTTTACAACCCAAGGAATGTGTTTAATCCTTGCCCCTTTTTATTGCATTACTCAGCAACTTGGGAGACCACAGTAACCTGTTGCTTTCTCCACGGTAACGTCTGAACCGCTCAGAGCCATGTTGCCAACCAATCAGCACCTTTCTTTTCGCCTGAGTGATTCTGGGATGAGAAGAGTTGTCTTGTTGGGAAAAGGGATGGACTTGTATCCATTGAAGCCTAGATAAATGAGAGGCGATTAAGACGTAACAGTTCATTATGGGCTTGATACGGTGGATACTTGCGAGGATATTTCTTTTTTTGGGAGGGGCTAGAATAAAAGGGACACAATTTAAAGGTAAGGGATTGCCTTTTAAAACAGGGATAAGGAGAGAATTTTAGCTGAGGGGTGTGAGACTCTGGAATTCTCTTATTGAGGGAGCAGTGGAGGCTGAATCATTTGAATATTGTTAAGATGACAGTACAGAAATGGTTGACTAACAAAGGGTCAAATGTTATCTGGGCAGGGTCGGAATGTGGAATCAGATCAGCTCCTGACCTTATTGAAGAGCCTACCTTATTTGGAGCAGGCACAGGCTTGAGGTGAAGAATGGCCTTCACATGCTCCTAATGTGTATTTATATGATTTTCTCTTGTAGAATAAATTGCTGTGGTGGTTTGAACTTTGGCATTTTTGTGTTTGCCCTGATGAATGTAAGGTGAAAAACTTTGGCAGAATGCCTCTGTTTTCAGCTAGATTCCAGACATACTGTTGCCATTAAGATACTAATTGCACTGCAAGAACATCAGACGTGGAGCAGGAGGAGGCCATTCAGCCCCTCCAAACTTCTGCGGCATTCAAAAGACTCATAGCTGATCTCATCTGGTCTTATCTCCACCTTCCTGCCGTTCTCCATAAGCCTATATTAATCACTAATTAAAAATCTGTCTATCTCCTCCTTAAATTTATTCAGTGTCTCAGCATCCATTGCAGTCTGGGGTAGTGAATTCACAGATTGACTACCCTTGAGAGAAATAATCCCTCCTTCTCTCTGGTTCAAATCTATGCCCGACATCCCCCCTCCCCTTTTTAAACCTATGATCTCTTGTGCTGATGTTTGGCCCGTTCACCTAATCTATCCATATCCATTTGTAAATTTCTTATTTCTTCATTACAACGTACCTTCCCGCCTATTTGAGTGTCATCTGAAAATTGCCTATAGTGCTTTTTATCACTGCATCCAAATCATAAACGTAGATTGTAAACAGTTGGGGCCTGAGGACTGAATCCTGTGGCACCCCATTAGTTTCGGCTTGCCAATCAGAAGTTATCCTAACTCTCCAAGCTAATATTGTTTGATCTTACCTTGTGTATTAACCATTTGTGTGGCACTGCCTTCTAGAAGTCCAGATATGCTGCACCTTCGAAGAACACTAGCAAATTAGTCAAACATGGTTTACCCTATATAAAACCATGCTGACTCTGATGGAATGCATTTTGACTTCTAAGTGTCTTGTTACTGCTTCCTCAATAATGGATTGCAACAATTTTCCAACTACAGATATTAAATTTATTGGTCTATTGTTTGTTACTCTCTGTCTCCTTTCCTTTTAGAATAAAGGCATTACATTAGCATTTTTCTGATCTGCTGGAATGTTTCCTGAATCCTGGGAATTTTGTAATATTATAACCAAAATATAGATTATTTTGCTGTCACTTCCATTAAGAGCCTAGGATATCGGTCATCCCAACAGATTTACTCAGTACTTTATCCCTAGTGATAATGATTGTTTTAAATTCCTCCCTTTCTATAACTTTGCAGTACCTGTTACTGTTGGGTTGGTTTCAGTGAGCTCTATCGTAAACACCGAGGCAAAATATTGATTTAGTGTCTCTTCCATTTTTATGTCCCTTACTATTAACTCTCCAGTATTATCGTCTAAGGGACCAACTTTCATTTTAGCTACTCTCTACCTTTTGTTATACTTATAGAAGTTTTTGCTATCCGTTTTTTACATTTTGCACTATTCTTCTCTCATAATCAATTCTTGATCTTTCTGTTACTTTTTTTAGTAAGCCTTTGTTGGTCTTTAGAAGTTTCCCAATCATCCAGCCTGCCACTGACCTTTGCTTTATGGGGCTATGCTAGTACAGTATTAATTCAGAAAATAGATTTGGATATCATATCAGGGCAGCAAATGGCTCAGTGTTTAGATTCATGATGAAGGGCTTTTTCCTGAAACGTCGATTTTCCTGCTCCTTGGATGCTGGCTGACTTGCTGTGCTTTTCCAGCACCACTCTAATCTTGACTCTAATCTCCAGCATTGCTTCCGCTTAATGGTTAGCACTGCTGCCTCCCAGTACCAAGGACGTGGGTTCAATTCCACCCTGGGTTGACTGTCTTTGTGAAGTTTGCACATGCTCCACATGTCTACATGGGTTTCCTCCAGGTGCTCCGGTTTCCTCCTCCAGTCCAAAGATATACAGGTTAGGTGGATTGGCCATGCTAAATTGCCCTGTAGTGTCCAGGGACATGCAGATTAGGTGCGTTAGTTGTGAGAAATGCAGGGCTGGGGTTGGTCTGGGTGGGATGCTGTTTGGAGGGTCGATGTGGTCTCGATGGGTGGAATGGCCTGCTTCCACACTGTAGGGATTCTATGATATAGCCAACGTATTTGTGAAGACCAGGTGACTTTGGACTCATATTCCACTTTGATATTCTTCATGTCATGTCTGGTCCTGGTATGTAATTGAATGCCATAAGTAGTTAACAACTCCATTCACATTTTAATATGTGGCCAGACCAATGATAGAAAACGTGTCAGATAATCTGCGGTCTTTCATTGTCTCCATATTCCCATGAGTTGTCAATTTTTTAATCTAATGTTCAATGTCCTTCTGAATCAGGAGACTGTCTGAGCCGCTGTGAATAGTGTGGTGGGAACGCCACTTGGGAATAGCACGAATTTCTTTTTTCTCTTCCTCACTCGCTATTTCTTCTGAATTTCTCTGTCTGGATGTGTTTGTTTCATGTTCAAGCAGGGGAATCAAGAAATCCAGTTGGATACATGGAAAAGGACAAGGAATAGTGCTGGCTGAGCCCAAGAAGGCATATTGATATCTTGTTAAGCCCTATGTACCATTGCGTGACAAGGAGATGTTCACTCAGTCACATGTGGTGCATTGTTCAAATGAAGCAATCTAACTACTGGAGCATGTGCTCATGTTAATGAATTATTTTGGATTCTGCAGCTGCCTTTTGCATCCTTTCAAACCTGAAGGGATTGGCGATACTGAGCCTGAAAATTAACAACGTGGTGCAAGTCTGCATGAGATATCATTAAAGGCCTTTGATTATACGTCTGAAGATTTTCTTTCTTTAGCATGGAGCTTGGCTCCAAAGCTGTCTGTAGTTAACTTGATGATTAAATATTTGTAACTGTACATCATCCTTCATGACTGATCACAACCCAAAACGCAGCTGAGCCAACTGAGTACTTTGCAAAAATACAATCTGTTATGATCCCAGTCCAGACCATCAATTCTATGTTACTCTCCCAGATGAGATCATCAAATTATATCACAATCTGTTGAAAGAGCAATAACCCTTATTTCAGTGTAGATAAAGTATGAAATCCAGGGACCTACGAAGCGAATAAAGCCACAAGATGCCGCAGTTTAGGAAAAAACAATCATTTCTATATTGGAACTGGAATATAATCAACAACGTATTTTCAATAACCAAAATTTACACTGGTAACATCAACACTTCACAATGCATGTCAAATGATAAACATGATCAAGATTGATCCCAGATTTCTGAGCAATTACACACACCCCTCCAAATATCAATAACACCACGTGTTGGAAAATCATATAAAACTTCACAAAGGAATACAGTTCTTCAGTTTTGCCAAACCAGCCTTGAAAATGCCTCACAAAAGCCTCTCTGTCATGGACTGCCTCAGTGACAGCTCTTGTTCTGATCAATCACATCCTCTCCTGGGTCTACACTTCCCTGGGCTCAATCCTGGGTTTATACTTCCCAAGAGTGATGATTACCAACAATCTCCCCTGGTCCACCCACGTTGATGCGACAGTCAAGAAAGCACAACAATGCCTCTACTTCCTCAGGACGTTAAGGAAATTTATAGATGCTCCATAGAAAACATTCTATCCGGATGCATCATGACTTGGTACAACAACTGCTCTGTCCAGGGCCAGAGAAAACTACAGAGAGTTGTGAACACAGCCCAGACCATCACATTAGCCAATCTTCCATTTACTGATTCCATTTACACATCTCGTTGCCTAGGGAAGGCAGCCAACATCATCAAAAACCCTTCCTATCCTGGTTCTAATCTCTTGCAACCTCTTCCATCGGATAGAAGATACAAAAGCTTAAACACACAAACCAACAGATTCGAGATCAGCTTCATCCCCGTTGTTATTAGACTTCATAGAATCCCTACAGTGTGGAAGTAGGCCATTTGGCCCAACAAATTCACTCCGACCCTTTGAAGAGTAACCCACCCAGACCCATTCCTCTACATTTCCCAACTAATGTGCCTAACCTACACATCCCTAAATATTATCGGCAATTTAACATGACCAATTCACCAAACCTGCATAGACATGGGGAGAATGTGCAAACTCCACACAGACAGTTGCCCGAGGCTGGAATTGAACCCGGGACCCTGGCGGTGTGAGGCAGCAGTACTAGCCACTGTGCCACTCTTCTGGACAAACTTTTGAAATTTTAAATTTAACATTGACCTCGCTCTTTGCATACCTTCTCTGCACCCATTACATTGTATTCCTCACTCTGTTCTCTTAGCTTGATGCACTTCTTATGGCATGATCTGCCTGTACTGCACGCAAAACAAACCTTTTCACTATACTTAGGTACATGTGACTATAATAAATCAAACCTGTACTCCGGTTCTCATTCACAATTATAACTCCAGCTCTTCAACAATAGCTGGCTTCAGCAAGTCAGTCCTACCCCTGGGTTTTTCCCTGGACACCAATTTGGCACAACTGTATCAAGTAAATGTAGGGTGTGAGATTTTCAACCTTTGCTACCTCAGCACTAATGCTCACATTCTGCTTCCAAGTCTCATCCTGTTTCCTCAGGCACAGAGCCAGCAGCCTTCACATTTTCTCAGACAGAGAGATCAGCTTTTTAGCTCTCCAGGGCATCTCCTGAAGCTGGACTCAAATTCTTAGTTGTTTATCAACTCCTTGAACTCCTGATTTTAGATTAGCTTCCCTACGGTGTGGAAACAGGCCCTTCGGCCCCGCAAGTCCACACCAACCCTCCGAAGAGTAACCAACCCGACTCATTTCCCTGCATTTCCCCCTGACTAATGCACCTAACACTACGGGCAATTTAGCGTGGCCAATTCACTTAACCTGCACATCTTTGGATTGTGGGAGGAAACTCAAGCAGACACAGGGAGAAGGTGTAAACTCCACACAGGCAGTCATCCGAGGCGGGAATCGAACCCGGGTTCCTGGCGCTGTGAGGCAGCAGTGCTGACCAATGAGCCACCATGCCGCCCTATTTTGCTTCAACAGCACAGAGCGATCCAACAGGTAATGGCTCCTCACTGCATCCCCTTCAAAAACTCTTTGTAGCTCACCTGCCTTTGCAGTACATAATAACTGCCAATCTCCTAAAAATGGAATCTACATCTGTCTCCTTCTCATATTAATAACCTGCAGTCCCTGTCTGTCTTGTTTAAACTTGTTTAGTGCCACTTGAACTATTCTGAATGGCTTATTAACATTTTTTCAGTAAGCTCTACCTCTATCACAGGGCAGAATTGAATGTTACCACTTAACAACTCCTGAAGTTAGAACATCAAAGATCTGGAAGTGGGCACTGTTGGTCTGATCAGAATGTTTGCAGATGACACGAAGATTGGTGGAGTAGCAGAAAGCATTGGGGACTGTCAAGGAATACAGGAGACTGGAGAGTTGGGCAGAGAAGTGGCAGATGGAGTTCAATCCAGACAAATGTGAGGTGATGCACTTTGGGAAGTCTAATTGGGAAGAGCGAACTGTACTGTAAACTGAAGAGGCTTGGGAAAGGTTGATGAGCAGAGAGATCTGGGAGTTCAGGTCCATCGTACCCTGAAGGTTGCTGGTATGCTTGTCTTCATCAGACGGGGTATTGAGTATAAGAGCAGGTCATGTTAAAATTGTACAAGATTTTGGTTCTGCCGCATTTAGAATACTGTGTACAGTTCTAGTCACCACATTACCAAAAGGATGTGGTTACTTTGGAGAGGATGCCGAAATGATTTACGAGGATGTTGCCTGGTATGGAAGGTGTTAGCTATGAAGAAAGATTGAGTAGGTTAAGATTGTTTTTATTAGGAAACAGGAGATTGAGAGGGGACCTGATTGAGGTCTACAAATTCATGAAGGGTATAAGACAAGGTAGATAGAGATAAGCTTTTTCCAGGGTGAGGGATTCAATAATGAGGGGTCACACATTCAAGGTGGGAGGTGAAAAGTGTAAGGGGGAATATACGCGGCAAGTACTTTACACAGAGGGTAGTAGGTGCCTGGAATGCATTGCCAGCAGAGGTAGTAGAGGCAGGCATGGTAGATTCATTTAGGGTGTGTCAGGATGGATGCATGAGTAGGTGGGGAGAAGAGGGATACAGATGCTTAGGAATTGGGAGATAGGTTTAGACAGTGGATTTGGATTCGCTCAGGCTTGGAGGGCTGAAGGGCCTGTTCCTTTCTTAGTTCTTTGTTCTGAGGTTTAAGATGAGAGGGAAAAGCTTTTAAAGGGACCTAAGGGACAACTTTTTCATGCAGAGGGTGGTGCGAGTAAGGAATGAGCTGCCAGAAGAAGTGGTGGAGGAGGGCAAAATTACAACGTTTAAAAGGTTCTGGATGAATACATGAATAGGAAGAGTTTAAAGGGATATAAGCCAAATGCTGACAAATGGGAGAATATTAATTTAGGATATTTAGTTGGCATGGACTAGTTGGACCAAAGGATCTGTTTCTGTGCTGTACAACCCTATGACTAAGTGACCTTGCAGTGAATGTTATATTTCATAGAGATTGCTGTTTTCCTATACACAGGAAGATTTCAGAACAAGATACAGTTGCAATGTCGGCACAGTAACATCCAAAAATCCGCAATGAAAGAAATTATCAGGTGATTTATCTTATAATTGTTGAGAGTGAACTATCAATCAGGAGACTAAGAAAACACCCAAACCATTCTTCAGTAATGTTGTGTGATTTTTGTTTTACTCAGAAGCTTGGAGTCATAGGTAACACTTTATTCATTCTACACCAGAAAGCTGGTTGATGAAGCTACAGGAGCCAAACTCTACGCACTGTTACATTTATTTACAGAGTAAAGCATTGGGAGCATATATATCTGAACACAACTACTCCACAGTTAGAGTAAATGCAAAATATGCAAATGCTGGAAATATTCAACAGATCTTTGGAGAGAAAAACAGCATTAATGCATCAGTTTGAACTAATTCTCCCTAAAAAATGTTACATTTGCCTGAAAGTTAACTCTGCTTCTCTCCATAGATTCTGCCAGTCCTGAACGTTTACCTTCACTTTGTTTTCGATTCATTTGGAGGATGTGGGCATCATTAGCCGAGTCAGAATTTATTGCATATTTCTAATTGCCTTTGAGAAAGTGATGGTGAGCAACCTTCTTGAAGGTCCATATGCTGTAGGTTAACTCATAATAATCACAGCATCAATATCTGTTTAAAAGGTCATTTTTAATCATTCCATTCGGACATATTGGGTGTGTAGTGATTGTAACAAGGTCAGCACCACACTCTCGACTCTGATCTCCAGCATCTGCAATCCTCCCTTTCTGCTTGTAACAAGGTCAGCCAGGTGGACCTCATAGATTATCTGTTAATCTGTTTGATTCAGGGAGCCCTGGCTCACAGAAGGCAACAGGAATATCAGAATGTTCACTCTGAGACCTGGATCTGAGGAAGCTGGAATAGTGTCAAGAACTCTGTAAATAAAGGGTACCTTGCTGATGGGTTACCGGCCTCTGTGGAGCTATCCAGTGTCAATAAGAGTAAAGCACACTCCTGAAGAAATTCACTCGCAACAGTTATCTTTGAGTTGGGATAAGCATTTCTGGCATCGTGCCATTATTTGGGAAACTTGACTCAATTGATCCTGCCATCAAAGACTGGACCCAAGTATGTAGAAAGAATGCGTTATTTTTTTCTGGAGGCCAGATGGAAAGCAATGAGTAATTCTCCTGACAGTTTGTGGGCCCACAGCTTTTTTGATTATTAGGAGCTTTCCCTGAGTCACCAGAATGCTTTCACCGATTAGCAGATTTAGTTAAGGAATATTATGACCCCAAGCCCGCTCAGATTCTGAGATGCTATCGGTTTAGTTTGGAACTTCAAGAACTCGGGAAATCTATATTGGGATTTCTGACTAGGTTAAGATGACTGGCAGAGCTATGTGACTTTGGTTGAACCCTTCATGAGATGCTGAGAAGCTGGTATATGGGATTAATGATGTAAGTGTGCAAAAATGCCTACTAGCAGAAAGCCAACTGGACTTCAAACAGGCACTACAATTGGCTCTATCATTGCAAAATTTGGAGCATTGGAGTTACACTGATGGAAGTGGACACTCTCGCCAGGCTGACTGAGCTTGGAGAACACAACTTGATGCACACAATTGCATAGCTTGACTCAGTTCATATCCTGAACAGAGGGACCAGGTCAGGCCACCACAAAACCCCAAATCAAAGCCAAGTCTCAGCCAAGTGGCTAAAATGTTCTTCAGGATCTGAGCCGGCAATCCACTGTAGCTTTTGCCGGTATGCCGGCTTGAGACAGCAAAAGACCTAAATTGAGCAAGAGAACTCAGAGGTCGGTGCCAAGAGGCTGCACACACTGGAAGGTCCACACACAGCTGTTTTCTGAAGAGTTAAATTGCTTAGCAACCTCCAAATCAGAACTGACCAAAATAAACATCTGGTTAAACAGTTCTAACAGATGTCGATACTGGCACGGCCATTTCAGTGATCATAGAACCGAGTTTTAACAAGATTCCCTCTGGACTCCAACCCTTAAGTTTGTGTAAGATCTCAGCTAGACTGAGAACCTATATTGGGGAGCCATTACTGATTAAAGGTACAACTTCAGTTCTGGTGTCATATGAGAAACAACTGGTTCAGTTCCCACTGATTGTAGTAAAAAGGCTCAGGCCCAAGCTTGATGGGGTGAACTTGGTTGAGAAAGAGTCACCTAGATTGGCTCAACATTTTTCGATTAGAAAATAAATGACTGAGTGAAGTTCTAATTAAATCCCCTGAGGTTCTTCAGGAAACTCTAGGGACTACCAAAGGAGCTAAGGCCACATTGCATGTTGACCAGGAAGCAATTCCATGATTCTGCAAGGCTTGCCCAGTGCCTCATGGGCAAAAGTAGAGGCAGAAATCAGAAGGCCGGAAAGCAAAGGAATCATCAAACCAGTCCAGTTTGTCGAATAGGCAGCACCAGTCGTACTGACTGTGAAGCCCAACAGGTTGACTCACCTTTGTGGGGATTTCAAACAAAAGGTAAACCATTTCACACAACTGGATAAATACCAATCCCTCTCATCGAAGATTTATACATAAAACTGGGGGTGCTGTCCCTCACAAAGCTGGACATGAGCCATGCGTACCTGCAAATGCAGTTAGATGAGGATTTCCAGAGACTACCATTTGGGGTATCATTAGCCTGTGCACTTTTTCAATGGATGATCAAGAACATTTTACAAGGTCTCCCCAGGTCACCATTTATCTAGATTACATTCTAATAAAAAGGAAGACCAATAAGGGGCACTTAGAGAAACTGGACAGTCTTTAGATGTTTCTCCCAGGCGGATGTATGTCCCCAAAGGGAAAAGTATGTGTTCCAGGCCCCACAAGTGACTTACTGGGGCTACCGAGTTGGCAAGACCAGGTTACACCCATTGGAAGATAAAGTGACAGCAATGAAAGGTGCCTTGGTTCCTATGTCTGTACCAGAACTTAGGCCTTTCCTTGAGCTGGTGAATTATTACGGAAGGTTCATACATAACCTGGCCTCCATCCTCGCACCTTTGCATCAACTCTTAAAAAAAGGATCAGCCTTGGAAATCGTCACGTAGACAAGCAATAGCTTTCAGGGAAGTGATGAAACAGCTATCAACTTCTCAGCTATTGCGCACAAGGAGATGTGATATTGACATGCAATGCCTCCCTCTAAGTCATCAGGGTAGTGTTAGCTCACAGATGGCCAAATAGCATATGCATCTAAGACTTTAGCTAAGGTAGAGTATAAATACGCTCAGCTACAGAATGAAGGTTTGATGGTAATATTTGGAGTCAGGAAGTTTCACCAATACCTTTATGGACCTAAATTTGTAATAATAATGAATCACAGACCTCTGTGAGGACCACTTAAAGTGCTGCCCACAGCTTCGAGCTAAATTCAATGATGGCATGTAATTCTAAGTAACCAATGTGGATGCATTGAGCTGTCTTCCACTCACAGATACATCACTGGTGGTAATGCCACTGGAAGTATCCATAATGGTTTGAAATTTTCTGGAAACACTCTCAGTCTCAGCTGACAATATCAGACTTTGGACGCAGAAAGATCCAGTCCTGTCAAAACTGAAACAGCTGGTGGTGATGCAGGAAACCAAAGGACTGTTACAACCAGAATTGAAACCTTTTTAGACCCGGGAAGACCAGATCATTGTAGAAGACGGCGTATTATTATGGGGAGTAAGGGAGATTGTCCTGAGTAAAGATCGCTGCCAGATACTGGCTGAACTCTACCAGGGTCATCCAAGGGTTTCCAAAATGAAGATATTGGTGAGAAGTTATGTCTAGTGACTAGGATTGGATGTTGACATAAATGCATTGGTGGGGCAATGCCCAGATCGACAATAAAGACAGAAATGACAATCAGCAGCTCCCCCACATTCATGGGAATGGCTGGGTAAATCCTGGATTTGTCTGTACGTTGTTCTTAGTCATTGTAGATGCCCAATCGAAGTAGTTGGATCATTGAGTTCATTCGTCAAAACATTGGATGCCAATGTCCAGCGATGTGGGTAGGGTGCGGCTAGGGCGTCACAGTGGTTAGCACTGCCTGAGACCCGGGTTCAATTCCCGCCTCAGGCGACTGACTGTGTGGAGTTTGCACGTTCTCCCCGTGTCTGCGTGGGTTTCCTCCGGGTGCTCCGGCTTCCTCCCACAGTCCAAAGATGTGCAGGTCAGGTGAATTGGCCATGCTAAATTGCCCGTAGTGTTAGGTAAGGGGTAAATGTAGGGGTATGGGTGGGTTGCGCTTCGGCGGGGCAGTGTGGACTTGTTGGGCCGAAGGGCCTGTTTCCACACTGTAATGTAATCTAATCTAATGTAATGTAATCTAATCTAAATAGAAAAAATGTACACATCTTTTGCAGTACATGGACGCCCAGAAGTTTTGGTCACAGGTAATGGGCCATCGTTTACCAGGGAGTTTGAGAATTTCCTAAAGTTGAATGGTATTTGTCATATAAGGACAGCTCCATACCATCCATCATCCAATGGTCTGGCAGAAAGAGCAGTCCAAACTTTGAAGGCAGACTTGAAGAGCTAGCCTGCTGTCCTGGTTTCTGTTTGATTATTGGACTACCCCACATGATTGGACTACCCCACATGCACCTACTGGGATAGCCCCAGCAGAGTTGCTAATGGTGGGAAGACTCCATATGGGATTAAATCTGACCTTCCTGGACTTGGGGGTGAGGGTGAAACAGCATCAGGAACATCAATGCTGGACACAGATTCTGCTAAGTGAAAGAGAGAGTTTACTTCAAGGGATGATGTTTGGCGTAGGAACCATGGGAATCCTGAAGAAGGGCTAATGCCCGAAACGTCGATTCTCCTGTTCCCTAGATGCTGCCTGACCTGCTGCGCTTTTCCAGCGAACCATGGGAATGGCCCTGCATGGGGAAGAGGCATGGCTGACGTGAAGTCAGGTCCAGTGATGTATAAAGTTTGGGGAGCTGTGACAGTCCTGAACAAACCCGTGGACTGTTTAAAGCTGCAAACTCCTAAATGATGTGGAAGAAAAATGTGGCCAGCTCCTCGAAAGCCTTTCCATCTGTTCTGGAACCCATGGGTTCTCCCGCTTTATGAAGCATTGAAGATATCTCGGAATCTGAGGTGGACGCAGCGGATGTTGCCGCATCGATGCCTTTGCCGCCTGAAGAAGAGAATGAATTTCTTCCGAGATGCTCCGAGCGCAAGAGGTGAGCTACTGTGTGTTACACACTACCCGTATCAGAGGCAGTGGTGGGGGGAACCTGACCAGGTGATAAAATGCCCCAGGAGGAGCTACAATAAAAAGAAGTGGCCTATATCCTCGGACTCAGACAGGAAGGGATGTAGTGAATGAAAAGAGTTTAGGCAGATGGACCACTTAGAATATGAGTTCCCTAACTGGGGCTGTTAATGTGTCCCAATCAGGGAGCCCTGGCTGACATATATAAACAGAAGTGTCAAGCATCCTGTTCACTCTGGCTCTGAGGGAGATGGAAGAGTGTCATGGATTCTCCACGTTGAAATAAAGGGTGACTTGTTGGGTGGGATATAGCTTTCTGGAGTTATTTCAGACAATGCCTACCAAAACCATACGGCTTGTTCCATGTGCACTAGCCGCACCCAACCCACATCGCTGGACATTGGCATCCAATATATGTTAGTCTTTATGAATCCTACTGGCACATACCTGATTCACTTGCAGGACACTTCTGCACTTTGGGTAGCATTGATAATTCTCATTGTAATGCTGCAGAAAGGGTGGTACAATGGTTAGCACTGCTGCCTCACAGAGCCAGGGATCCAGGTTCAGTTCCCACGGCTGTCTTTGATTTGATTTATTTATGGTCACATACACCTAAGTACAGTGAAAAGCTTTGGTGATGAGCAATACAGACAGAGCACAATAAGCAAGGATGTACAGATCATAGGGTGAAAAGAAAAGCTTAGAAAGAGGCACACAGGTTATGTTGCACAGGGGGTGTCTAGGCAGAATTAACAATAACAAGATCAGCATCATTTGAGGTTAGGAAGTCCATTCATCAGTCTAATAACAGCTGGGAAGAAGCTGTTCCTGAACCTGCTGGTGTGTGAGTTCAAGCTTCTGTACTTTTTGCCTGATGGAAGAGGTTGTATGTAACCATTACCTGGGTGCGATGGGTCTTTGATGATGCTAGCAGCCTTTCTGCGCTGATGGGCTGGAGTCCATGGATGGAAGGTTGGCTTCCGTGATGGTCTGGGCTGTGTACGCCACCCTCTGTAGTTTCTTACGACCCTGGACAGAGCAGTTACTGTACCAGGCCGTTATGCACCTGGCCAGTATGTGTCAATGGTACATCTGGAGAAGCTGATGAGGGTCCTTATGGATATGTCAAATTTCCTGAGTAGCCTGAGGGAGGGGATGAGGCATTGTTGTGCCTCTGTGTGGACTTTGCACTTTTTCCTTCCGTCTGTGTGTGTTTTCTCTCAGTACACTGGTTTCCTCCCACAGTCCAAAGATGTCCAATTTAGGTGGGTTAGTCATGGTAAAAGCTCCATGGGGATGGGGGGTGGGGGCTGGGGTGGGGGGTTATGGGAATGGGGTGGAGGGGGCCTGTCTGGTTGGGATAATCGGGAGGGTCAGTGCAGACTTGATGGGCCAAATGGCCTCTTTTTGCGGTGTAGGGATTCAATGCCACTTTATGCTCAGGAACACACACCCAGCTCATGGATTGGATGAGGGTATATTTCCAGGTGTTTGCTCGCTCCGATTATAGGGAAGGGATAATACCTGAGAGATCATGTGCAATAAACATCAGTCATTGTGATGAGGACTTGGTGAGAGTGCAAAGTAGGATCTCAAGGGAGTTAGGCTAGGACTAAGCCCTCCCACCTGTCTTTATAGTAATACAGAGTCTGTTCTTCTAACCTGCAAGCAGCTGCAGAGTTACAACAAACTGCATTGTGTTTAGAACATAGAACATAGAACAGTACAGCACAGAACAGGCCCTTCAGCCCACGATGTTGTGCCGACCACTGATCCTCATGTATGCACCCTCAAATTTCTGTGACCATATGCATGTCCAGGAGTCTCTTAAATGTCCCCAATGACCCTGCCTCCATAACTGCTGCTGGCAACGCATCCCATGCTCTCACAACTCTCTGTGTAAAGAACCCGCCTCCGACATCCCCTCTATACTTTCCTCCAAAAAGCTTAAAACTATGACCCCTCGTGTCATTTCTGCCCTGGGAAATAGTGGTCTAACCAAAGTTTTATGGAGCTGCAACAAGATCTCCCGACTCTTAAACTCGATCCCCCTGTTAATGAAAGCCAAAACACCATATGCTTTCTTAACAACCCTGTCCACTTGGGTGGCCATTTTAAGGGATCTATGTACCTGTACCCCAAGATCCCTCTGTTCCTCCACACTGCCAAGAATCCTATCCTTAATCCTGTACTCAGCTTTCAAATGCGACCTTCCAAAATGCATCACCTCGCATTTATCCAGGTTGAACTCAATCTGCCACCTCTCAGCCCATCTCTGCATCCTGTCAATGTCCAGCTGCAGCCTACCACAGCCTTCTATACTGTCAACGATACCTCCAATCTTGACAAGACACTTCTCATCAGAGCACGGGATAGCTACCCTCACATCAACTGGACTGTGTAAGTCCCTGAAGAATGAATAGACTTAGAACATTTGGCTGGCAGCTCATGCAATCATTGAGAAGGTAGATTTAATGGATTTTTCTATTTTTGGTTGTGATGAGATGAAATGAATATTTAAAACTGCACAGAAAGGAAATTTTCCCTGGAGTGTTAGAGGCTGATAGCTGACCTTTCAGAGGTTTATAAAGTCATGAGGGGCATGGATAGTGCGAATGGTCAAGATCTTTTTCCCAGTGTGGAGGAAGCCAAAACTGGAGAGTATAAGTTTAAGGTGAGAGGGAAAACATTTAAAAGGGACCAAAAGGGCAATGTTTTCACGCACAGGTTGGTGCATGTATGGAATGAGCTGCTAGAGGAGGTGGTATAATTGCAACATTTAAAAGACATCTGGATGAGTACATGAATAGGAAGGGTTTAGAGGGATTTGGGCCAAAAGATGGCAAGATTAATTTAGGATGTCTGGTCGGCATGGACAAGATGGATCGAAGGGTCTGTTTCCATGCTGTATGACTTTCTGACTCTATAAGACTGGGATATTTATTTTACAATACTGTGTCTTTTAGGAGGATGTTTTTGCATTTAAGAACCTGGTTTGTCCTGTTACAAGACCTCTCTCGGTCAGCATCTCTATGTATTTCCTTCAACCTGATCCAGCCTGTCTTGTCTCTCATGGATGCTTTCATTCTTTACAATAACACAGCAGATTAAAATGTATTAATATGTTACCACAAAAATTTGTTCTGGGACATGTATTCAAAATATTTGGGGAAAGTCCTGGAAAAAGCTCAGTAATCTCTTTTGTTCCAAAGAAGGGTCATATCAGACTCAAAACATTCATTTTGTTTCTCTCTCCACAGATGCTGCCAGACCTGCTGAGTTTCTCCAGCAATTTCTGTGTAGTTTTCAGATCTCTAGCAGCTGAATTATTTTGCTTTTAGTTGCGTTAGGAGGGAAATCCGTCTCATTCCATAGTTTGGCAACAGGGAAGTTTTTCATAAAACTAACACAGAAAGTATTGGAGAAACTCAGCAGGTCCGGCAGCATCTTTAGAGATGGCTGGGTGGTTAGATTGGTAGCTCAGTGGTTAGCACTGCAACCTCACTGCACCAGGGTCCCTGATTTGATTCCATCTTCGGCTGACTGTCTGTGTGGAGTTTGTACATTCTTCCCATGTCTTTGTGGGTTTGCTGTGGTTTCATCCCACAGTCCAAAGATGTACAAGTTAGGTGAATCGGCCATGCTAAATTGCATATAGTATCCAGGGATATGCAGGTTGGGTGGGCGAGCCATGGGAAATGCAGAATTACAGCGATGGGGTGGGACTGGATGGGATGCTGTTTGGATTGTTGGAGTGGAATGAATGAGCCAAATGGTCAGCTTCCACACTGTAGGATATGAAGAAACAGAGTTAACATTTTAAGTCTGGTATGATCCTTCTTCAGAACTTTCTAACAAAACTGAGTGTAAAATTGGGTCTGTCAGATACTCTCAAGCCAAGTGTAAGGACTATTGACTAATTGGTTGCACTGTTCGGGCAGTATTGCCTCAACCACCTTCCATTTGGAATCTCCTCTGGACTGGAGATTTTCCAAAAGATAACGTCTAGATTCCTTGGAGGGTAAGGAAACATTTACTCTATGGATGATATCCGAGTGTATGATAAAGCAAAAATGGGTCATGACCAATGATCAGGGGCCTGTTAAAGGCACCACAGAACATAAGCTTTACATTAAATGGGAACAGCCAGTTCTTGAAAGTTCTCTGAAATACAATCCAAGAATAAGCCATCATGGTGGATCCAAGGAAGGAAAGAGCAATCAGTGAATTTCTGACACTGAAATGCATAGATGATACATAATGCATCTTGGGCCCAGTGAATAAAGTGGGAAACTTTATCGTCTACTCAGCCAGCCTTACTCAATTCCACAGGGAGCTTTTGAAGAAAGGCCAATATTATTGGAGTCAGGAATAGACTGTAGCTTTTTAAAAGATGAAAGAGAAGTTACTTTCTACTGATGTTCTGGCACATTTTATTCCAGCTTTATTCACTATTGTAACCACAGCTGCCTTGCCCACAGGATTAGGAACAGTCCCTTATTCAAATGCAAACTGACAGAGCATGAAAACCGATCAATTTTGCATTGAGAACTTTGACGGAGCTTCAGCACACTAAATCACTGTAGAGAGGGAGGCATGGCAATCTGGAAGTTTCACAGACTGGGACTGAAATTCCAGGTCAAGGTGGACAACAACTGGCCATTACTGGGTTCAGAAGAAATCTGAAAAATGCCTCAAGGCAGCCAAAGATTCAGGCTGAGACTGACAAGATAATTCAATGGAATACAGTCGGTTCTGATATAATGTGATATTTCTGTTTTCGTGCGATCTTGTGTTATAAGAAAATCGCACAATAGCTGCGCCAATCAAACAAACAGAGCCGGAATCGCGTTATAGCCGATACAGGTAAGGAATGTTCACAATCAACAAATAATGGTCTAAATTCTTCAATCGTGTTAAAGCCCATTCACATTGAGGAAACATGCATAATAGCAGAACCGACTGTAATTTATGTTTCAGGCAAGGCACACGTAATAGTAGATACACTCTTGAGTGCAGCAAACAAAAGCCTAACATTTGTTCTTAGAATCCCAACAGTGTGGAAGCAGGCCATTCAGCCCATCAAATCTACACCGACCCACTGAAGAGCATCCTACCCAGACACACACCTCTACCCTGTCCCTGCATTTCCCATGGCTAATCCACCATATCTACACATTCCTGGACTCTATTGACAATTTAGCATGGCCATTCCTCCTAACTTGCACATCTTTGGACTGTGGGGTAAAGCCGTAGCATCCAGAGGAAACCCACGCAGACACGAGGAGAATGTGCAAACTCCACACAGACATGCCTGAGAGGGGAGTTGAACCTGGTTCCCTGGCACTGGGAGGAAGCAATGCAAACCACTGAACCACCATGCCACCCTAGTTGTAGCCAAAGAAAGGAATGCACAATGCTACAGCCATAGTCAAAACAGTACCTGCAACTGAGGGCAAACACTGACAAATCCATGCAATCCAAAAGGGAGTACACTGATCTGATCTGCCCTCATAATCTGTCATAGGTGCAGTGCATTTGTATCTGATGAGGTACTGATTATATTAGCTCCTGTAACATAAAACTGGACATGGGTAAGGATGGAATTCTGGATGCCAGTTGCATGAGAATTCTGGATGTTTGGGATCCAGATTACAGGCCACTACTGTACTTGAAAGGATAGACAGTGTAAATGCAGGTAAGATGTTTCCCGACAACTATTGTGACGAAGGTGCTCCTTTAACAAGGTTATCCTATCCCTGGCTCTTTTTTCAGCGTGGTCGTAAACGACACAGACTCCAAACATTCTGGGGTTGAAAGGTTTTAAAGCCAATCCGGATACTGCCTCACCTGTACAATGAATGGGTAGTGGCCAATTCTCCCAGCTCAGTTTTCCTCTGGCTTGGTTTGGTTTTTAGCAGTACTGGGGAGAAAGCTGCTGGACCTAATGAAGCAGGTCCAGGCTTGAGGGATATTGCACTCTATCTCTCAGCTAGTATGTAATATCATTTAGGAGATATGTTTATGATGTCATCACTGTAATATGGCATGTAACCTGAGTGTATAAAGATCTCTGTCTCCATCTTACTGTGGCCACTTGTAGCATGGCACTTGGAGGGAAGCATACAACAACTTTCAACTAAATTACTCAATATTAGCCCAGATATGGTGGTACCTCTGATTGTAACCATTTCTATCACTATTCAGATAGGGAAAATAGGCATGGCTAGCTAGGCCAGCATTTATTATCTGTCCATAGTTGCCCTTGAGAAGGTGGTGGTGAGTGGCCTTCTTGAACCGCAACAGTCAATGTGCTGTAGGTAGACCCACAATGTCCTTAGGATGAGAATTCCAGGAAGTTGGCTGAGCAATACCGAAGGAATGATACAATATTTTCAAGTCAGGATGGTGAGTGGTTTGGAGAGAAACTTCCAGGTGGCGGTGTTCACCTGTATCTGCTGCCCTTGTCCTTCTAGATTAACGTGGTTGTGGGTTTGGAAGGTGCTGTCTCAGGATCTTTGGTGAATTTCTGCAGTGCAGCTTATAGATAATACACACTGCTGCTACTGAGCTTCGGTGATAGAGGGAGTGGATGTTTGTGGATGTGGTGTCAATCAAGTGGGGGCAGCTTTTGGTGTCAAGCTTTCTTGAGTGTTGCTGCAGCTGTACTCATCCAGACCAGTGGGGAGTATTCCATCACATTCCGGATCTGTGCCTTGTAGACTTTGGGGAGTTAGGAAGTGAGTTATTTCATACAGGATTTCTAGCCTCTGACCTGCTCATGTATGTATGTATATGGTTCCTGGCCATTGGTAACCTCCAGAATGTTGATAGTGGGAGATTCAGTGAACGTAGTGCCATTGACTGTCAATGGGCTGTGGTTAGATTGCACCTTGCTGGACAAGGTTATTTTAACAATTTAAATTTAAAGTTAAATAATCATCAAACACCTTGTTGAATGCTTCAATTGAACTTCCCTCCTTTATTTTCAGGCAATGCATCCCACTCGCCTAATTACTCATGAGAAAAAAAAGCTTTTTCTCACACTGCTTTTGTTTCTTTTGTAAGTTGCCTTTTTTGCATGCCTTAATCCCTTTATGAGAGAAAACATTTTCTGCCTATCTGGACTTCTTATGATTTTAGAAACTTCTATCAATTCTCTTGTCTTAGCCTTTGCTTCTCCAATGACAACAGTCCCACCTGTTTTCCAATCTATCTCCAGTACTTGAACAAAGAGACCTTGGAGTGCAGGTTCATAGCTCTTTGAAAGTGGAGTCGCAGGTAGATAGGATAGTGAAGAAGGCGTTTGGTATGCTTTCCTTTATTGGTCAGAGTATTGAGTACAGGAGTTGGGAGGTCATGTTGCGGCTGTACAGGACTTTGGTTAGGCCGCTTTTGGAATATTGTGTGCAATTCTGGTCTCCTTCCCATAAGAAGGATGTTGTGAAACTTGAAAGGGTTCAGAAAAGATTTACAAGGATCTTGCCAGGGTTGGAGTGTTTTCCCTGGAGCGTCAGAGGCTGAGGGGTGATTTTATAGAGGTTTATAAAATCATGAGGGGCACGGATATGGTTATTAGACAAGGTCTTTTCCTTGGGGTCAGGGAGTCCAGAAGTAGAGGGCATAGGTTTAGGGTGAGAGGGGAAAGATTTAAAAGGGACCAAAGGGGCAACATTTTCATGCAGAGGGTGGTGCGTGTATGGAATGAGCTGCCAGAGGAAATGGTGGAGGCTGGTACAATTACAACATTTAAAAAGTATCAGGATGGATATATGAATAGGAAAGGTTTAGAGGGATAGGGGCCAAGTGTTGGCAAATGGGATTAGATTAGATGAGGATATCTAGTTGCCATGGATGAGCTGGGTTGAAGGGTCTGTTTTCGTGCTGTATGACTCTATGACCTTTATCATCTCAGTTGAACTGATCCGTATTCTGTCACGTGGTTTCTGTGCCTGAGATTCTGCCATTCACTCTCCCTCTCCCTTTCTCATCCACCTCATTGGAAATTGTGTCTCCCGTGGAGACCTACTGTTCCCATTTTCCATTAAGCACACTGGTTACAGTGCAGAATGGGCAGCACCAATACAGCGGTGTTTGTAGCTTTTAGGATTTCCAACCCTCACAGGTTTAAACCTATACAAGTACCAAACATTCAAGGAAAACTACTCACAACCTACCAGCAGCTAAACTGCTGAGGTCTACCACTGGCTACAGTTCCTATATTTCAAAGCACTCTGGAAAACAAACTCTTCAAAATCAAGTTAGCTTCCTGGTCTTTATCCCAAACACAAGATACATTAATGAATGCAAAAGTTTTATTCTCGACTGTTTGGCTGTTAAAAGAACGTAATAGAGGCTATGAATGTGGTGGATAAGTTTCTGATTCCAAGAGCTGTCTGCTTAGTGTGTTGTAGTGTTCTGGAGTGATGGTATTAGGGATAGATTCAACATCATTGTATTGGGAAACAGGCCCATTTTGGAATGGTAACCTTCTGCCTGTGAATTTCAAGGATTAAATTATAATGAATTTAAACAGCCGAGAGTAAAATGTTTGGAATTTAGAAGATTTAGAGGTGACTTGATTGATGTTTATCATGTTGACAGACACAGATTTTAATAACGTCAAAAGGAAAGTTTACAATCTGATGGAACAAAGGTGGTGGATATATTAACAGAGAGGTTTGAATTGGTTGTAGAGAGCTACTAATCAATGGAATTGGGTTTTATGAAGTGTCACATACTGAAATAAAACTCTTACATAGAAGTGTGGACTTGAATTCTGTTTAAAAAATGTTGTAACTCTATGTGCATCCAACACTTCCTCTGGCAGTTCATTCCACACACGAACCACTCTCTGTATAAAAAAGTTGTCCCTTGATGTCCCTTTTTAAAGTTTCTCCTCTCACCTTTAAAGCTTTGAATTCCTCCACTTGCTATTCACCTTATCTATTCCCCTTATGATTTTCAAAACTTTTATGTTTGGTGCGCATTGTACAAATTTGTGTCCTGGAGCTGTGTGATCTAAATTTGAAAACTTGGCATCGTGTGAGCCAATTGTCCTTGAGGTTCCTCTGTAGTCATGAACTGGGGATCTAGGTTCAAATCCCACCACGACAGATGGTGGAACTTGATTTGGCATTAAGAGTCTTATGATGACCTTGAATCCATTGTTGATTGTCAGGAAAACCCCATTTGGTTCACTAATGTCCTTCAGGGAAAGAAACTGTCATCTTTACCTGGGCAATAAATGCTGGCCCAACCAGCGATGCCCTCACCTGAATTAAAAAAAAGATTTTCCAGGACCATTACATTTGCCATTAAAACTTTATTTGCTCCTCAAGTATACCAGAATGCAGAATTGTATTGTTTAGGCTATAGTTAAGCATTATGCACAGTTCTCAAATCCACATGATAGGAGGGATGTGAAAGCAGTGGAGAGGGTGCAGAAGAGATTTACCAGGATGTTGCCTGAGCTGGAGAGTTTCAGTTATAAGACATAGAACACAGAACAGAACAGTATAGGAACAGGCCCTTCAGCCCACAATGTTGTCCCAAACATGACGCCAATTTAAACTAATCCCTTATGCCTGCCCTTGGTCCATATCCTTGCATTCCTTGCATATTCATGTGTTTATCTAAAAATCCCTTAAACACCCCTATTGTTTTTGCCTCCAGCACCACCCTTGACAGCATGTTCCAGACACCTGCCACTCTCTGTGTAAAAAACTTGCCCCTTACATCTCCTTTGAACTTTTCACTCTCACCTTAAATTCATGCCTCCCAGTGTTACACATTTCAATTCTGGGAAAATGATTCTGACCGTCAACTCTATCTATGCATTTTATTATTTTATAGACTGCTATCAAGCTTCCACCCAGTCTCCACCACTCCAAAGAAAACAACCCGAGTTTTTCTAGCCTGTCCTTATAACTCATACCCTCAGCGTCCTGGTAAACCTCTTCTGCACCCTCTCCAGAACCTCCACATCCTTCCTCTAACATGGCGACCAGCATTAGATGCAATACTCTAAGTGTGGCCTAACCAAAGTCTCATAAAGCTGCAACATGACATCCTGACTCTTGTACTCAATTCCCCAACCAATAAAGGCAAGCATGCCATACATCTTCTTTACCACCCTCTACTTGCGTGGCCACTTTCAGGGAGCTATGCATGTATACCTCAAGATCCTTCTGTACATCAATGCTGTTCAGAGTCCTGCCATTAACTATGTACTTTTCCATAAAATTTGAACTCCCAAAGTTCTTCGCGTCACACTTACCCGGGTTAAACACTATCTGCCATTTCTCTGCTCACATCTGCAACTGATCTATATCATGCTATATCCTTTGACAACTTTCTACACTATCCACAACTCCTAACCCACGCATCTACATTTTCATCCAAGTCATTTTTTCTTTTATATATATAATATCACATGAACAGAGATCAGACACACTGGTTTGTTTTCCTTAGAGCAGAGGAGATTGAGAGGGGACATGATTGAGATGTATAGAATTATGAGGGGCATGGATAGGGTAGGCAGGAAGGAACTTATCCCCTTGATGGAGAGATCAGTGACCAAGGGGCATGGATTTAAGGAAAGTGGCAGGTGCTTTTGAGAGGATATGAGGAAACATATTTTCACAAAGTAGGTGAGTGGGTGGTAGAGATAGAAATGTTTAAGAGGTATTTAAATGTACAGTTGTGGTGCTAAGGCATATAAGGCTATGGACCAAATGCTGGAAAATGGGATGAGAACAGGTAGATGGTTGTTTAAGACCAGCACAGACGTGATGGGCTGAAAGATTTTGCTCTGTGCTGTCAACTTCTAAGGTGCTATGACTCTATCTGCTCGTTCAGATGTTTTTCCCATGGGATTAGTTAATAGGTATCCCGGGTTCACACATTACTGTAATTACACTACCCTGGCCATCAACAATAAATTTTATGGACGATCGGGATATCTGTGACAGAGCTTCAGGATAATCAAGTTTAACTCCATATGAGTGGACATCATTCATTAAGATCCCAGGCATCTCCCAGCTCTCACTACACAGTTATCAGATTGTACTTTGAACATGTTTTGCAATGAAAACATGAATTGAAAGCCATAGGAAAATATTTGAAAGATAGTGCACACTATTCCCAGCAGGTTGACTCCATTAAAGTTTTGACTTGTCTCTCAGTGGCCAAGGGGCTATTTTTTGTTTTATTCATTTACGGGATGAGGGTATCGCTGGCTGGGCCAGTATTTGTATTGAATTGAATTGAATTTATTGTCACGTGTACCGAGGCACAGTGAAAAGCTTTGTCTTGCGATCAATACAGGCAGATCACAGAGTTAAGTAGCCTAGATAAGTAAATAATAGGTAAACAGCAGCAAAAGCAAAAACATAGGTACAGGCGAATGTTAAGAGTTTGTGAGTCCATTCAGTATTCTAACAACAGTCGGGTAGAAACTGTTACAAAACCGGCTGGTCTGTGTGTTCAGGCTTCTGTACCTTCTCCCCGATGGTAGAGGTGGTAGAAAAACATTGCCAGGGTGGATGGATCTTTGAGAATGCTGGCAGTCTTTCCTTGACAGCGAGCCTGGTAAATGGATTCTATAGATGGGAGGTTGGCCTTTGTGATTGTCTGGGCCAAGTCCACCACTCTCTGTAACTGTCTCCGATCTTGAATGGTACAGTTGCCATACCAGGTAGTGATACATCCAGACAGAATGCTCTCAATGATTCATCTATAAATGTTGGCAAGGGTATTCGCCGTCATGCCAAATTTGCTCAGCTGCCTGAGGAAGAAGAGACATTATTTGTAACCAGTCCGTCCACATGAAGGGTCCAAGAAAGCTTGTTGTGGATGACCACTCCCAGGAGCTTGATAGTCTCCACTCATTCCCATCTCGTTCCCATTTATTTCCCATCCCTAATTTCCTAGAGGGTAGTTAAGAATTAACCACATTTCTGTGAGAAGAAAGTGAGGACTGCAGATGCTGGAGATCAGAGCTGAAAAATGTGTTGCTGGAAAACACATGAATGCAGATTTCTCCAGCTTCCTCATTTCTCCTCCCCCACATTATCTCAGTCCCAACCCTCGGACTCAGCACCGCCTTCTTGACCTGCAATCTTCTTCCCGACCTCTCTGCCCCCACCCCCTCTCCGGCCTATCACCCTCACCTTAACCTCCTTCCACCTATCGCATTCCCAACACCCCTCCCCCCAAGTCCCTCCTCCCTACCTTTTATCTTAGCCTGCTTGGCACACCTTCCTCATTCCTGAAGAAGGGCTTATGGCCGAAACGTCGATTCTCCTGCTCCTTGGATGCTGCCTGACCTGCTGCGCTTTTCCAGCAACACATTTTTCAGCACATTTCTGTGAGTCTGGAGTTACATGTAGGCCAATCGTGAACCAGATGGGTTTTTCCAACAATTGACAATGGATTCATGGTCATCTTTAGACTCTTCACTCCAGAGTTTTTATTGAATTTAAGTCCCACTGCATGCTGTGATGGCATTTGAAGCTGGGTCCCCTGAACATTAAGAACCAAAAGAATTGCGGATGCTGAGGAAGGGTCACTTGATATAAAAAGTTAAATCTGCTTTCTCTCAAGAGATGTTGCCAAACCTGCTGAGCCTTTCCAGCAATTTTCTTTGGGATCCCCAGAACATTACCTAGATCACTGGATTAACACTCTTGCAACAGTACCATAGGCCATCACCTTCACCAACTCTGCCTCCCATCTGTGATGTGGATAGAAACTAATAGTCCAGACACTGCCCTGTGGAGCTTTATGTCTAAGCAAGGGCCTAATTCAGAAGAAAGCTGGGGATCCAGGTGATGAAATGCAAGCACAGACAGAAATGTCTCCATCCCTCTCTCATTTCCTTCATGGATTTTGCTGATCCCTGTTGTACAAAGCCTGGGTTTGGTCGCCTCTCCCAAACTCAGGGGCTAGAAAAGCTTAATCAAATTTGGACTGCAGTGTGAGGGGGAGTGGCTGGGCGATTTGGATGGAAGGGATGTGGAATTGATGGTGTAGTTGTGGAGGGATTTGTGCATGTGGTTGCAGTCATTACCAAGTGTGAGGAAAAAGTGGCTATGATCATTCGAGAACATCAGCTCAGTGCTTCCCCGCTGGAGATCACCTCACACCCAGGCAGTGCTGCCATCTTGTAGGCCATGAATCGAAACAGCAATGACCTCTGATAAGGCAACAAGAGCTCCTGACCTGGGGAATTGCCAACACAGTCAACTCAAGTCAAACACAGAAGGGAACGTTACTGGTGTCTACCAATGAAACGGAAAATCACTGGAAGGAATGTTGATTGCAGAAAAGACAATGACTTTTAAATTATGATCCTGCAGTTGAGAAAGATCTGCATTGCAACCCCTTGAAGGAAAGAACCAGTTCAAGTATCTGATCAATTGGAGCTGACCACTTCAACATTGTTGTACAACCTATGCACTTAAGGTTCTTGTGGTACACTGGTAGTGTCCCTCTTTCTGGTCCGGGAATCCAGGCTACATACGGTGGCACAGTGGTTAGCACTGCTGCCGGGATCAATTCCCGCCTCAGGCGACTGACTGTGTGGAGTTTGCACATTCTCCCGTGTCTGCGTGGGTTTCCTCCCACAGTCCAAAGATGTGCAGGTCAGGTGAATTGGCCATGCTAAATTGCCCGTAGTGTTAGGTAAGGGGTAAATGTAAGGGGTGGGTTGTGCTTCGGCGGGTCGGTGTGGACTTGTTGGGCCAAAGGGCCTGTTTCCACACTGTAAGTAATCTAATCTAATCTAGTTGCTCCAGAGGTATAGAGTGATAGAGATGTACAGCATGTGTGTAACAATATCCCTGAATGAGTTAATTTGAAACAATCAGTAACCTGCCTGCTGGATGGTATACTACACAGATAATTTCTGTCAAGTAATACTCCTCTCCAGTAGCTGCCCCTACCCTGTTTGACTTGAATCAGCTGTGTTGGCAATTGTCCAGGTCAGGAGCTTGTGTTGTCTTATTAGAAGTCTTTGATGTTCAGGTTTATTGCCTACAAGATGGTGGCACGGCCCGGGTGCAGTGATCTCCGGTGGTGGGAGGAGAGCTGAGCTGATGTCCTCAATTGCAGCAATCTTTAAATGAATTAACATAGTCTTGTACTTCCCTGTGAGAAAGGTAAGATGTATTATTTTGTCTGGGCTCTGTTACATTACAACAGGCGATTGGGAAACACAGTACTGCCTATCAGCAGAATTTGACAATGGATCCACAAGACAGACAGTCGAACTTCTCCTGTCCAACTGCCCCACACTCACACCTTCCCAATCTCACACTCTGCCAGTATAAATGAACATCATTGGCCTCTGGTCTTCAGGCATTGATTGGCTTCCTGCACCATATTACAGAAGTCCCATGGGGTTCTGTCTGGACAAGGCTATGGATTTTTACTTAACGGAGATGAAATACAAGAGAATGACTTTCTGAACCATCATCAGATCTTATTTTAAAAAGGTGCAGGCTAAGGGCTGCTCAGTTTCCAGTCTGCCACCACAATCAAATATACTGGCAGCAGTTTGTTGCTTGCATTCATTCTGGACTCTGAATCGGGCCTGGAGGAACAGGATGGAAATCTCTGATGGCCTTGAATTGCTGGGGTCTATAATAGGTCTTGAAGGGGGCATTAAGTTGGCTACTCTGTTTCTAAAAGGAAGAATTTGTGTTCGTATAGCACCGCTCACATCATCAGGATCCTTTGACTGAAGTATTTTGGAGGTTTAGTCACTGTCACAGTGGTTGGAAACACAACCATCAATTTCCACATCAGGCTCCCACAGTCACTAATATTCTTATCAATCCAGTTCCCTGATGTTCAAATGCAACAAGGTCTGGACACTATCCAGGCTTGGGCTGGTAAGTGGCAAATAACATTCAAGCCACACAAATGTTAGGAAATGACCATATCCAGTCAGATACAATCTGACATTCAATGGTGTTACTAACATCCTGGCCAATACCATTTACCAGAAACTCAATTGGACTTGCCATCTAAACACAGTGGCTACAAGAGCAGGACAGAGGCTAGGAATACTGCAGCGAGTAACTCACCTCCTGACTCCCCAAGGACTGTCCACCATCTACAAGGTGCAAGTCAGGAATGTAATGGAATACTCCCCACTTGCCTGGATGGGACAGTTCCATTAACACTCAAGAAGTTTGACACCATCCAGAGAAAAGCAGACCCCCTCATTGGCACGACATCCCCAAGCATCACAAGCCCTCTATCACAAGCACTCAATAACAGCAGTGTGTACTATCTACTGCAGAAATTCACCAAAGATACTTAGACAGCACCTTCAAAACCCAGGACCACTTCCATCTAGAAGGTCAAGGTCAGCAGATACATGGGAATACCACCCCTGCAAGTTTCCCTCCAAGCCACTCGCCATCCTGACTTGAAAGTATATTGCCATTCCTTCACTGTCGCTGGGTCAAAATCCTGGAATTCCCTCCCTAATGGCATTGTGGGTCAACCCACAGCAGATGGACTGCAGCGGTTCAAGAAGGCAGCTCACCATCATGTTCTCAAGGGCAACTAGGGATAGGCAATAAATGCTGGCCCAGCCAGTAATGACCAAGTCACAGACATTGTGAAATTAAGAAACTTCACGCAAAAGGTAGGTCATCTGCCATCTACCTCTGTATACAGTATTCAGCCTTGATCTATTTCTTACTTCTGACTAACCAAAGTCCATCAAAATTGACAGTTGATCGAGCATCAATTGTCATTTGCAGAAACAAGTTCCAAACACCCACCACCTTTTGTGTGAAGTAATATTTCTTTATTGCATTTCTGAAATGTAACTTTGTTTGTTCTAATTTTTAAATTAATGTCTCCTCATCCCTATCAGAATTAAT
The DNA here is from genome assembly GCF_004010195.1 of Chiloscyllium plagiosum. Classification (NCBI taxonomy): domain Eukaryota; kingdom Metazoa; phylum Chordata; class Chondrichthyes; order Orectolobiformes; family Hemiscylliidae; genus Chiloscyllium; species Chiloscyllium plagiosum. The sequence continues at coordinate 44,596,148 of NC_057737.1, read as the reverse complement.
AATTTCTCTGTCGCTATACACTACAAAATAGAATCATAGAGTCATACAGTGTGGAAACAGACCCTTCAGTCCAACCAGTCCATACCAACCATGTTCCCAAACTAAACTAGTTTCACTTGTCTGCATTTGGTCCCTATTCCTCCAAAACTTCTTTGTCATAGGTGTACAAATCTTTATTCAGTTTCCACCACCAGGAAGAAAGGAAACACCCGAGTGGCCAGTGACAACCAATGCCCTTCTCATCAAAGGGCAATACTGTCTGATCAAAAAAGTGAAGGGGAGGGCAAGGATTAAATCAAAATAGAGTTGGAGGGGGAAATAAGACACTCTACTCCCTGCGGTGCCCATCCAAACCTTTTCTATTCATGTACTTAGAAAATGTCTTTTAAATGTTGTAATTATTAAATTAGAGAAGGTTCAGAAGGGATTTACTAGTATGTTGTCATGAATGGAGGGTTTGAGTTATAAAAATAGGCTGGATAAGCTGGCACTTTTTCACTGGAGTGTACAACGTTGTTGGGCAAGATAGGATCTCAACGTGCCTTAATTAAAAGGTACATTGCACAGTTTGCAAAGGAGTAGCTTTCGTGTAACTTTTGCTGAAGTAAAGTTGATTGAAGACTGGGTCCAGTGCGTAGAAGTAATTATTTTGTTGTTGCTGTGGTTTTAGGATACAGCATTCAAGACAGAGTGGACTACCTAACCCAGCACCTCCTAGTCTGCAACATACCAGCAAGTAGAAAGGAGGGCACTGAGAAGTATTGTTCTATGAGAGGGAAGGAAGAGACTGAGGGGGAAGGTAATACTGCGTATCAAAGACATACATCAATGGATGTTTGTGAGGCTCCATTTCCACTTTGATAACTTTTCTTTTAAATTAATGCACAGGATGTGGGCTGCTCTGGCTATGCCAGCATTTATTGTCAAGCCCTAATTGCCCAGAGGGCAGCTAAGAGACAACCACATTGCTGTGGGTCTGGAATCACATGTAGGCCAGACTGCATAAAGATGACAGATTTCCTTTCTGAAAGGTCATTAGTGAACCAGATGAGTTTTTCCAACAATTGACAATGGATTTGTAGTCATCGTGAGACAATCAATTCCAGATTTTTATTGAATTCAAATTGCAGTGACAACATTCAAACCCAAGTCCCCAGAACATTGCCTAAGTAACTGGAATAACAGTCTAGGAATAATACTGTTAAGCCTTCACCTTCCCATTACTGACCATTACAGCACTGAGCCACAGTCTATCGGTATTATTATTAGGGTGGCTCAATGGTTAGCACTGCTGCCTCACAGCTCCAGAGACCTGGATTTAAATCCAACCTCGGGTGACTGTCTGTGTGGAGTTTGCACATTCTCCCCCGTGTTTGTGTGTGGGTTTCCTCCGGGTGCTCTGGTTTCTTCCCACAGTCCAAAGATGTGCAGGTTAGGTGGATTGGCCATGCTAAATTGCTCAGTAGTGTTCAGAGACATACAGACTAGGTGGATTAGTTGTGGTAAATGTGGCATTGTAGAGATAAGGAGATAACGATCTTTGGAGGATCAGAGTAGATCTTTGTGCATTGTAGGGATTCAATGATTCTTCTATATATGGAACATGCATTTTGCACAGCCTGTGACAAGGTCAAGTTGGCCAATATTTAACAATGGAAACTGGCAGCAAAGATCTTTTTCCCACAATAATGTTGAATTATACAAGTATTATATTAACTGTACACACTTGTGCTTTCCTTAGTGCCTGTCTTGTAGGGGCCTTTGTCTGTCTGCAGTACAACTACAGCATGGCTGTTGACATTTTGTTCATTCATTCAGGGGATGCGGGCTTTGCTGCTGGGTCTAATTTCTAATTCCTCAAAAGAGGTTTCATACAACTGAGTGGCTTGCTAGGCTACTTCAGGAAGCAGTTAAGTGTCAATTACATTGCTGCGAGTCTGGAGTCACATGTAGGTCAGATCATGTCAGATTTTCTTCTTAAATGACACCAATAAACCAGATGGATTTTTAAAGAAGGTTTCGTGGCCATGATAAGTCTATTGTTTATTTCTCGATTTTGAAAAATTCACATGCCACCATGGGAGAGGGATTTGAATCCATTGCCCTTGTGTACCAACCCAGTGACAATACCACTACACCATCATCACTGCCCCTTCCAAGTTGCAGCAGTAAACTGTAATTGATCTTACAGCTCAACCTGGACTTGCTCAATGTCTCGGAGGTCTGGACTGAATGGGTGGCAGCGGTCTGGGTTGCCTGGTTGACTGGCATGAGCAAATGTACTGGTGGAGTGGCAGAGTGTGAAGACAGCAGTTTTGCGTTCTACAATGCCACCCCCACAAGGCAAAGCCTCAGTTATTCACAAAACCTGTTGGAGGTTTGCTGTGAGGCCCGCTGTGAACTGCGAAATGGACCCATGACGACAGCAGTCTGAGCCTTCATGTCAATAAGCTGGAATCTCAAGACTCCAAGTGATTGATGGCAATGTGTGCCCAGCAGTTTCTAACAGCATGAATCTTCTCTGCTCAGTAACTCGCTAATACATCAAGAAGATGGTTATATATTAAATCTCAGAACCTGAGTGGATTGTGATGCACCTACTGACGTCATCTTTAATCTCTTAAATCAGCTCAAGCTAACAAAATCTCAGTGTCATTTCAGCTAAGCGTTGATTAGAATTAAGGTAGGGACCTTCACAGAGATATAATGGCTGACATGGACTGGACATGTCATCAACAGCCTCAAGAATCATCATCATTATTTGGAGCTGCTTAGAGAATGAAACACTCTTCTTGTGCAGTTAACACACATTTCTTTAGTCATGCGCAGATTTGTTTTCTGATGCAGTGAGGTGACATTGCCTCCATTGCCTGAGTAACTTGTAAAATGGATTTTCAAAAATGTCTGATAAAAGAGTTGGGACTGTTGGGATTAATTGGATAGCTCCATCAGAGGGCCAGCATAAATATGATAGGCCAAATGGCCTCCTTGATTGATCCCATGAAGCCTTGCTTAGTCCAACAAATATTTCAGCTTGTGAGAGAGAGAGCTGGGAGATTCCTTCATGAGGATATCAATTCAGATCTTGCGCAAGGTGGGGAAGATCAATGAACTAATTCATTATATTGAATTAACATTTTCATTGGAGCTCACTTATTCCCGCTCAACTACTCCTCCAACACAATGGAGAAAATTGGCCGTTATGTAAAATAATTTAAGACTGAATGAAATCAAGACCAAAACAACACAGGCCAATGGTGGTAAAGTTATAAACTGTAAAACAATATGAAATAGGAGCAGGAGTAGGCCATTCAGCCCATTGAGGCAGAGGTGGGTTCTGCAGATGCTAGGGATTAGAGTGATGCTGGAAAAGCACAGCAGGTCAGGCAGCATCTGAGAAGCAGGAAAATCAACGTTTCGGGCAAAACCTGATGAAGGGCTTTTGCCCAAAACGTCGATTTTCCTGTTCCTCGGATGCTGCCTGACCTGCTGTGCTTTTCTAGCACCATTCTAATCTTGACTCATTCGGCCCATTGAGCCTGCTCTGCCATTCAATAGGATTGTGGCTGATCTGACATTCCACACGTCCACTTTCCTGTGCTTTCTCTGTAACCCTTGATTCCCCAACTGATCAAGAATATCTATCTCAACCTTAAGTATACAGTAGGACTCTGCCTCAAAGCTTTCTGTGGTAAGGAGTTCCAAAGACTCTTGACATTCAGAGACAAGAAATTCCTCCTTATCTCAGTCTTAAATTGGCATCCTCTTATTCTGAGACCATACCCTCTGGTCGTAAACTCTCCCATGAGGTGGAACATCCTCACAGCACTTACCTTGTCAAACTCCTTAAGAATGCGATATGTTTCAATGAGATCACCTCCCATTCTTAGGTGCAATGAGGATAGTCCCAACCTGTTTAGCCTTTACCCATAAAACAATCCCTCCATACCAGGCAAAAAAACCCAAAAGAACTGCAGATGCTGGAAATCTGAAACAAAAACAGAAATTGCTGGAAACTATCAGCAAGACCAGCACTATCTGTGGAAAGACAATGTTTCGCATCCACACCCTACCCATTGTCAGATACTAATAGTCCCTATGAGCAGTTATTTAATTCCCTAGACTGACCTTTAGTTTGTACTGTTCATGCTGATTGCATTTCCTGTATTATGGTTAACATCTCTGAGCATATGAAACAGTAAGTGTTCTTCATTTTAAACTGGCCTTTATTTTAAACTGACCCGTTCAATCTGCTATTACCTGTTGATTGGTTTCGCTGAAGGACATTGATTCGCATCCATCTGGAATGTTTATGAGACCAGGATGTGTTTCTGATCCATTTTCCAGTCCTTCGTCCAGTTTTAAAATGTAAAGTTCAATGTAGGCCATGGGCATGACATCATGACAACGATAAAGTTGTGAATTATGTCCAATTTATGATGGTATGTGTTTATTTTTCTTTAATTCATTATTGCCCATCCCTAATTGCCCAGAGAGCAGTTAAAAGTCAACAACATTGTTGTGGATTGCGCTGCATTTTGCCAGAGAGTGTTTTTATGGGATGCTGCCTTTATTGGAACAGTGGATGATCAGTGGTTAAATAATACATTGTCTTGTTAGGTAATAGAGATTAAGTTCTGCCAATCCTTTTTCGTATTTTAACTGTGTTGGAAGAAAAAGAATAAAGTGTGAAAAAATAATAAAGTGTGTTTTGATTAAAGTTTAATGGTGAGCCAATTGAATCACATCTGGAACAGAGTACTTGTCATTAATTAAACATAATAGTTAGTGTCTAGGCTATCTCCTTACAGTACTTTTGGTGGAAGGGTCTAGTCTGGTCCATAGCATTTCCCAACAATCACTCTGCATTTTCTCTCTCTCTCTCTGTCTCTGCACTGACCAGTCCAACTGAGCACTTCCAGAATGTATCTGTACCCAGTATTTCTGTGGTTTGCTTTTCTGCCCATATCATTTTTAATCACCATCTATTTTTAAATATCTGCAGTTAATAATTTATCGTCAAGCCCTGCTTTGAATGGCAGCGATTAATGCTGGAAACTGCTGAGCGTTATGTGCTGACTGGAGCTCTCTTTGTTGCTATGAAGGTGATACTGCTAACTCTCCTGCTGTTGCTTCTGTGTTCCACGCCCCATCATATGTCAGAATGTTTTCTATTGTTTTTGTAGAAACAGAATTAATCTGACTTGCAGCCTCTTCGAGATCACAAAGGGCACATTTGTTTTCTTTTCATTTCTGATAACATGTTCTGAGAAGTAAATTTTTAAAACATTCTGCTAAGGTCATATTTAATACTCATCTGTTTAGTTGCCGCAGAGTGGAGTTGATCCTCCTCTTTTACACTGCAGTGATATTCAAGGCATTGGTGATAATGAGAAATGAGATATTGCATTGATATAGCGGCTTTCATGAGTGTAAGCACTTTATAGCCAATGAAGTACTTATTTGAAGTGGAGTTGCTGTTCTAATGTAGGAAATGCCATAAACCAATTTGCACCGTGCAAGCTCTCCTTAAACCAATGCCGTTGTGATGAGATAATTTGTCTTGTTGAGATTGATTGAGGAAAGAATATTGGCTGTGGTTAACTCCCCTCCCCTTCCTCAAAGTAATCCTTTTGATTTAGCAATTTGAAATAACTCCACAAAGGCCGGCACCCTGTCATCATGACACACTTTATGTTTCGAATCCCCACGGTCTGAAAGCCGACCATTCAACCATCAAGTCCATACCAAACCTCCGAAGAGCATCCCACACATCCGTAACCCTCTAAACCTGCATTTCCCATGGCTAATCCACAAAGCCTGCACATTTCTGGACACTATGGGGCAATTTAGCTTGGCCACTCCACCTACCCTGCATATCTTTGGACTGTGAGGGGAAACTGGAGCACCCAGAGGAAACCACTCTGGCACAGGGAAAATGTGCAAACTCCATGCAGATAGTTTCCCACATTGAACCTGGGTCTCTGGCGTTGTGAGGCAGCAGTGCTAAACACTGAGGCATCATGTATTTACATGACACTGACCCAACTGGCTCAGAACTGGCTCCTAGAGTGGGCAGAACCCCTGACACTCTGGTTTATTTTATTTTTTTAAATTTTATTTTTCAGGTGTGATACACAGTGAAAGACACAAAGTGCACGAACCTTTATTCAAATTCCACCACAAGGAAGATAGGAAAACACCCGGGTGGCCAGCGACAAACACTGCCCTTCACTTCAAAGGACAGTGCTGTGTGATCGAAACAGTGAAGGGGAGGGTAGGGACTAAATCAAAATAGA
>NC_057737.1:44587528-44589707 GCF_004010195.1 Chiloscyllium plagiosum | reverse complement strand
GGAGTGCAGACGCCCACACCCAATATACACGTGGTCCACGGACTCCACAGCGCCACAGAACAAGCAGTTGGGCTGGGAGTCCGTGAACCACCGCAATCTGCGGTTGCAGGGGACTGCTGCGTGCAGCACCCTCCACCCCAGATCCCCGAGAGAAAGGGGGAGGACTCCCGCGTAGAGAGCCCTCCACTGGGGATCCCCACCGCCCGGTGGCAAATGGGCACGCCAAGGCGTGTCCGGACGGTGGATGAGGGAGAAGAGGTGGACGGTGTGCAGCAGCAGTCTGTACAGGGCTCTCCTGTTCACCTCCCTAAACGAAACAAAGTTAAAATTTCGGAGGCGGCTCAGGTTGTGGGGCACAGGCTCCCGCGGGAAGTACGGGACCTTGGGGCCAATGTGAAATTCCGTCCGGGCTGGGGTGAGCTCGGTCGGGATCCCACCGCACACCTGAGCGTCCTCCAACTGGTGTACTACGTCGGGTCCGAGCACCGCCGTTTTGAGGCGTCGGATGGCGGTGGCCACGTACTGGGCGTCTACCGCCGCCCTGCCTGCTATGTCCTGCGGCCGCGTCCAGCCCAGGCCCCCGGCACCCAGCACGTCCCCGACCCTGGTCACCCTCGCCGCCGCGGCCCTCTCCTCCGACAGCCACTCGGACCCGCGAGTACGGAGGTGCGGATTCCTGAGCAACGGCTCCCTGACGCCAGCCGCTACTCCAGCCGGAGGGTAGGCGCGGCGCGATTCGACCATGTTCCAGACAGTGATCAGGTCCTGGTAAAAGACAGGCAGCGTCTTGAGGGCGACCTCCAAACCGTCACGGTCGACGAACAGGAGCTGCGTGTCGTAGTTGAGGTTACGCACCTGGCGGAAAAAATACGTCGCCAGGGCGCACCACCTAGGAGGAGGCTCGACGTAAAGGTATCGCTGCAAGGTCTGAAGGCGGAACGTCGCGACCTGGGTGCGGACGCACACCAGCGACTGACCGCCCTCCTCAATACGGAAACACTCTGGTTTATTTTTTTTTTTTTCGTTTTGTGATCCCTCGTTTATTAATTTTTTTTCCTTAACCCCCACACTACTGCCTAACTGTGGTCGTGCTTATTTTATCCCCAGCCCCTATGGTGTGTGTGTGCAGGTTTGAGACACAGTGAAAGACACAAAGTGCACGAATCTTTACTCAATTTCCACCACCAGGAAGATAGGAAAACCCCGGTGGCCAGTGACAAACACTGCCCTTCACATCAAAGGGCAGTGCTGTGTGATCAAAAACAGTGAAGGGGAGGGTAGGGACTAAATCAAAATAGAGTTGGAGGGAGAAATGATGCACTCCACTCCCTGCGGCGCACACCTCTCCCTGAACAACTCCAGGGTGTTGGTCGACACCGCATGCTCCTTCTCCAAGGACACCCGGGCCCTAACACTCTGGTTTTTTTTTACAAAGTGGGAATCTCCTGTTTATTTTTTTTTCCTCTTTATTCTTTTCTTTTTTTTTAGTGAGACACAGTGAAAGTCACAAAGTGCACTAATCTTTATTCAAATTCCACTACCAGGAAGACAGGATAACACCCGGGTGGGCAGTGACAAACACTGCCCTTCACATCAAAGGACAGTGCTGTGTGATCAAAACAGTGAGGGGGAGGGTAGGGACTAAATCAAAATAGAGTTGGAGGGAGAAATGATGCACTCCACTCCCTGTGGCGCCCACCTCTCCCTGAACAACGCCAGGGTGTTGGTCGACACCGCGTGCTCCTTCTCCAAGGACACCCGGGCTCTAACACTCTGGTTTATTTCTTTCTTTTTTCTTTTTTTTTTCATTTTTTTTCTCTTTCTTCTTTTTTTACAGTGAAGGGGAGGGAATTCCTTGTTAATTTTTTTTTAAATTTTTTTTATCCCCTTTAACCCCCACACTACCACCTAAGTGCGGTAGTGCTTATTTTTTCCCCAGCACCCATGGTGTGTGTGTGCAGGTGTGAGACACAGTGAAAGACACAAAGTGCATGAATCTTTATTCAATTTCCACCACCAGGAAGATAGGAAAACACCCGGGTGGCCAGTGACAAACACTGCCCTTCACATCAAAGGACAGTGCTGTGTGATCAAAACAGTGAAGGGGAGGGTAGGGACTAAATCAAAATAGAATTGGACGGAGAAATGATGCACTCCACTCCCTGCCGCGCCCACCTCT